>NC_086384.1:57573068-57615882 GCF_036588685.1 Mytilus trossulus
TTTAACCAACCAACCAAACAACCAACTAATCAATCAATCAATCAATCAATCAATCATGATCATGATCAACCAATCATGTTTCCGTCTCATGTGTTTAATAAAGGTCCAAGATCTTCTTTGTGTCTTTTTCCGTGTTTCAATTGACCCTATCCAACGTGTTTAACCAACCAACCAACCAACCAACCAACCAACCAACTAATCAATCAATCAATCAATCAATCAATCAATCAATCAATCAATCAATCATGATCATGATCAATCAATCATGTTTCCGTCTCATGTGTTTAATATAGGGTCCAAGATCTTCTTTGTTTCTTTTTCCGTGTTTCAATTGACCCTATCCAACGTGTTTAACCAACCAACCAACCAACCAACCAACCAACTAACCAACTAATCAATCAATCAATCATCAATCAATCAATCAATCAATCAATCTGTATGACTGTTTAATCATGACAGTTTATTGAAGGAACAAACTCTCAATTATTCAAGAAAAATTTAAATTTAATATTGTTCATACGTCACTTCTGAAAAAAAAATCCACATGTTCTCTGAAACTACAAGTACAATCGACCTCAAAATTTGCAGTCAGCAGGGCATACATGTACTAAACGTTTATAAAAAAACTTGGTGCAGATATCTCTCAAAGCTTTTCCTAGAGAAAAGAAATGGCAATGCCGTAAAAATCGCTTGCTAGGTCCGTTAATCTCAGTAAAAACCTACAATAAAATGTCCGCTCCGAGTTTGAAATACTAATCTGTGTTACAAACAGGTGCTGAAAAATGTACATTATCAGAAAATAATCAATAAATGTGTTTTAAAGTTACACCGGATCAATTAAATCCAAAACATGCACTACTTGTGAACTGTCATCAAAATGTCAATTTCCTACAATAACAAAAGAAATTACATTGTGTACATTCCATCTCTATAGATGTTGTCTGTTAAACGTCCCCACCTAAAAAGAAATAAAAAGACTATCTTTTCGTTATTATAAACCCGTGTCACGTGATGTGGCGCGCGCGCTGTACCTAAAATAAAAGAAAAACTTTCCAAACTAAACATGAAACGTCTCCGGTAACAATAATATAGACCCCATACAGAAACGAACAAACAAATAAACAAACAAACAAACAAACACCCCCCCCCCCCCCAATTCAATTAATTTTACAGGGGGAAAGACCCCCTACAATTGATTTTTTAAAGCAATTGATTTATATTGTAAAAAACCTTTTTAACCATTCTGTTCCGTTAATAAAAAAATAAAAATCTCCCCGAGACCCCCTTTTGCCCCCCCCCCCCTTTTTTTTTTAACCCTCCACTTACAACTGAATGTAGGTTGTGTGCTATCTATCCTATCAACGTAAAACGAACGACAACTCCAGTTTTTTCCATATTATTAGGTCTTTCCACTTTTCTGTGGAAAGCCTATTGTATTTGTTCTGATTATTATTATTTTTTTTTTTTTCCGCCAAATTTTGTTCTTGCGATAAATGTTTGTTTCGCAATATGTCGCTTAAATATTTCTCATATTGTATCGTATAGTTTATGCGCTTTTAAATTTCACCCTGCTAAGCCAAACCATTTTCTTTGTAAGAGTTATCTCCCTATTCACTGTTTATCATCTGTGTGCATCTCCTTCGTAACAAAAAAAGATATCGACAAAATTCATTTTACAAATTGTTCGTTACATCCTCAGTAATTTTTGGCGTATTTGGATCGAAGCGATTCGAAGAAATTTTATAGGAGTTATCTATCTTTACGGAATAAATTTGTCGGTATGTTTTTTTAACTCATAAACCGTTAACCGTATAACCCTGGAATGTTTTTATTTGAGTCCCCTGATTCCTAACTTAGAAAATTAGGTCAAGGTCAAAGGTCAAGGTCATATTTTAGATTTTCATATGTCTTTGATTTCCCTATAACTCTTGAACGGTTATAGATACAAAAAAATTAAGCAGTGAAAAATGCTTGGTACTTCAAGGGGCAACTTTTTTACATTATGACTATATTGATTTTACCATCATGTAAGGGACATAACTCCCATCGATGGTTTTTAAAAAGCCATTTTTAGGCAAAACTCTTAAACAAAAGGTCCTTGACCCATAGGGTCTTTTGCAATGACCTTGTGGAGCAATGACATTGACAAAGGTTATAAGGTCAAAGGTCAAGGTCATCAAATTATGTGGTTTTGGCACTATTTAAACAGTTTTATGTGTGTTTGAATTTCAACCAACCAACCAACCAACATACCAACCAACCAACCAACCAACCAACCAATCAATCAATCAATCAATCAATCAATCAATCATGATCATGATCAATCAACCAATAATGATCATGATCAATCAATCAATCATGTTTCCGTCTCATGTGTTTCTCATAGGGTTCAACCAACCAACCAACCAACCAACCAGCCAACCAACCAATCAATCAATCAATCAATCAATCAATCAATCAATCAATCAATCAATCAATCATGATCATGATCAACCAATCATGTTTCCGTCTCATGTGTTTAATAAAGGTCCAAGATCTTCTTTGTGTCTTTTTCCGTGTTTCAATTGACCCTATCCAACGTGTTTAACCAACCAACCAAACAACCAACTAATCAATCAATCAATCAATCAATCAATCATGATCATGATCAACCAATCATGTTTCCGTCTCATGTGTTTAATAAAGGTCCAAGATCTTCTTTGTGTCTTTTTCCGTGTTTCAATTGACCCTATCCAACGTGTTTAACCAACCAACCAACCAACCAACCAACCAACCAACTAATCAATCAATCAATCAATCAATCAATCAATCAATCAATCAATCAATCATGATCATGATCAATCAATCATGTTTCCGTCTCATGTGTTTAATATAGGGTCCAAGATCTTCTTTGTTTCTTTTTCCGTGTTTCAATTGACCCTATCCAACGTGTTTAACCAACCAACCAACCAACCAACCAACCAACTAACCAACTAATCAATCAATCAATCAATCAATCAATCAATCAATCAATCAATCTGTATGACTGTTTAATCATGACAGTTTATTGAAGGAACAAACTCTCAATTATTCAAGAAAAATTTAAATTTAATATTGTTCATACGTCACTTCTGAAAAAAAAATCCACATGTTCTCTGAAACTACAAGTACAATCGACCTCAAAATTTGCAGTCAGCAGGGCATACATGTACTAAACGTTTATAAAAAAACTTGGTGCAGATATCTCTCAAAGCTTTTCCTAGAGAAAAGAAATGGCAATGCCGTAAAAATCGCTTGCTAGGTCCGTTAATCTCAGTAAAAACCTACAATAAAATGTCCGCTCCGAGTTTGAAATACTAATCTGTGTTACAAACAGGTGCTGAAAAATGTACATTATCAGAAAATAATCAATAAATGTGTTTTAAAGTTACACCGGATCAATTAAATCCAAAACATGCACTACTTGTGAACTGTCATCAAAATGTCAATTTCCTACAATAACAAAAGAAATTACATTGTGTACATTCCATCTCTATAGATGTTGTCTGTTAAACGTCCCCACCTAAAAAGAAATAAAAAGACTATCTTTTCGTTATTATAAACCCGTGTCACGTGATGTGGCGCGCGCGCTGTACCTAAAATAAAAGAAAAACTTTCCAAACTAAACATGAAACGTCTCCGGTAACAATAATATAGACCCCATACAGAAACGAACAAACAAATAAACAAACAAACAAACAAACACCCCCCCCCCCCCCAATTCAATTAATTTTACAGGGGGAAAGACCCCCTACAATTGATTTTTTAAAGCAATTGATTTATATTGTAAAAAACCTTTTTAACCATTCTGTTCCGTTAATAAAAAAATAAAAATCTCCCCGAGACCCCCTTTTGCCCCCCCCCCCTTTTTTTTTTTAACCCTCCACTTACAACTGAATGTAGGTTGTGTGCTATCTATCCTATCAACGTAAAACGAACGACAACTCCAGTTTTTTCCATATTATTAGGTCTTTCCACTTTTCTGTGGAAAGCCTATTGTATTTGTTCTGATTATTATTATTTTTTTTTTTTTCCGCCAAATTTTGTTCTTGCGATAAATGTTTGTTTCGCAATATGTCGCTTAAATATTTCTCATATTGTATCGTATAGTTTATGCGCTTTTAAATTTCACCCTGCTAAGCCAAACCATTTTCTTTGTAAGAGTTATCTCCCTATTCACTGTTTATCATCTGTGTGCATCTCCTTCGTAACAAAAAAAGATATCGACAAAATTCATTTTACAAATTGTTCGTTACATCCTCAGTAATTTTTGGCGTATTTGGATCGAAGCGATTCGAAGAAATTTTATAGGAGTTATCTATCTTTACGGAATAAATTTGTCGGTATGTTTTTTTAACTCATAAACCGTTAACCGTATAACCCTGGAATGTTTTTATTTGAGTCCCCTGATTCCTAACTTAGAAAATTAGGTCAAGGTCAAAGGTCAAGGTCATATTTTAGATTTTCATATGTCTTTGATTTCCCTATAACTCTTGAACGGTTATAGATACAAAAAAATTAAGCAGTGAAAAATGCTTGGTACTTCAAGGGGCAACTTTTTTACATTATGACTATATTGATTTTACCATCATGTAAGGGACATAACTCCCATCGATGGTTTTTAAAAAGCCATTTTTAGGCAAAACTCTTAAACAAAAGGTCCTTGACCCATAGGGTCTTTTGCAATGACCTTGTGGAGCAATGACATTGACAAAGGTTATAAGGTCAAAGGTCAAGGTCATCAAATTATGTGGTTTTGGCACTATTTAAACAGTTTTATGTGTGTTTGAATTTCAACCAACCAACCAACCAACATACCAACCAACCAACCAACCAACCAACCAATCAATCAATCAATCAATCAATCAATCAATCATGATCATGATCAATCAACCAATAATGATCATGATCAATCAATCAATCATGTTTCCGTCTCATGTGTTTCTCATAGGGTTCAACCAACCAACCAACCAACCAACCAGCCAACCAACCAATCAATCAATCAATCAATCAATCAATCAATCAATCAATCAATCAATCAATCATGATCATGATCAACCAATCATGTTTCCGTCTCATGTGTTTAATAAAGGTCCAAGATCTTCTTTGTGTCTTTTTCCGTGTTTCAATTGACCCTATCCAACGTGTTTAACCAACCAACCAAACAACCAACTAATCAATCAATCAATCAATCAATCAATCATGATCATGATCAACCAATCATGTTTCCGTCTCATGTGTTTAATAAAGGTCCAAGATCTTCTTTGTGTCTTTTTCCGTGTTTCAATTGACCCTATCCAACGTGTTTAACCAACCAACCAACCAACCAACCAACCAACCAACTAATCAATCAATCAATCAATCAATCAATCAATCAATCAATCAATCAATCATGATCATGATCAATCAATCATGTTTCCGTCTCATGTGTTTAATATAGGGTCCAAGATCTTCTTTGTTTCTTTTTCCGTGTTTCAATTGACCCTATCCAACGTGTTTAACCAACCAACCAACCAACCAACCAACCAACTAACCAACTAATCAATCAATCAATCAATCAATCAATCAATCAATCAATCAATCTGTATGACTGTTTAATCATGACAGTTTATTGAAGGAACAAACTCTCAATTATTCAAGAAAAATTTAAATTTAATATTGTTCATACGTCACTTCTGAAAAAAAAATCCACATGTTCTCTGAAACTACAAGTACAATCGACCTCAAAATTTGCAGTCAGCAGGGCATACATGTACTAAACGTTTATAAAAAAACTTGGTGCAGATATCTCTCAAAGCTT
Source organism: Mytilus trossulus (assembly GCF_036588685.1). Lineage (NCBI taxonomy): Eukaryota > Metazoa > Mollusca > Bivalvia > Mytilida > Mytilidae > Mytilus > Mytilus trossulus. The sequence goes on from NC_086384.1 coordinate 57,578,887, forward strand.
TTCCTAGAGAAAAGAAATGGCAATGCCGTAAAAATCGCTTGCTAGGTCCGTTAATCTCAGTAAAAACCTACAATAAAATGTCCGCTCCGAGTTTGAAATACTAATCTGTGTTACAAACAGGTGCTGAAAAATGTACATTATCAGAAAATAATCAATAAATGTGTTTTAAAGTTACACCGGATCAATTAAATCCAAAACATGCACTACTTGTGAACTGTCATCAAAATGTCAATTTCCTACAATAACAAAAGAAATTACATTGTGTACATTCCATCTCTATAGATGTTGTCTGTTAAACGTCCCCACCTAAAAAGAAATAAAAAGACTATCTTTTCGTTATTATAAACCCGTGTCACGTGATGTGGCGCGCGCGCTGTACCTAAAATAAAAGAAAAACTTTCCAAACTAAACATGAAACGTCTCCGGTAACAATAATATAGACCCCATACAGAAACGAACAAACAAATAAACAAACAAACAAACAAACACCCCCCCCCCCCCCAATTCAATTAATTTTACAGGGGGAAAGACCCCCTACAATTGATTTTTTAAAGCAATTGATTTATATTGTAAAAAACCTTTTTAACCATTCTGTTCCGTTAATAAAAAAATAAAAATCTCCCCGAGACCCCCTTTTGCCCCCCCCCCCCTTTTTTTTTTAACCCTCCACTTACAACTGAATGTAGGTTGTGTGCTATCTATCCTATCAACGTAAAACGAACGACAACTCCAGTTTTTTCCATATTATTAGGTCTTTCCACTTTTCTGTGGAAAGCCTATTGTATTTGTTCTGATTATTATTATTTTTTTTTTTTTCCGCCAAATTTTGTTCTTGCGATAAATGTTTGTTTCGCAATATGTCGCTTAAATATTTCTCATATTGTATCGTATAGTTTATGCGCTTTTAAATTTCACCCTGCTAAGCCAAACCATTTTCTTTGTAAGAGTTATCTCCCTATTCACTGTTTATCATCTGTGTGCATCTCCTTCGTAACAAAAAAAGATATCGACAAAATTCATTTTACAAATTGTTCGTTACATCCTCAGTAATTTTTGGCGTATTTGGATCGAAGCGATTCGAAGAAATTTTATAGGAGTTATCTATCTTTACGGAATAAATTTGTCGGTATGTTTTTTTAACTCATAAACCGTTAACCGTATAACCCTGGAATGTTTTTATTTGAGTCCCCTGATTCCTAACTTAGAAAATTAGGTCAAGGTCAAAGGTCAAGGTCATATTTTAGATTTTCATATGTCTTTGATTTCCCTATAACTCTTGAACGGTTATAGATACAAAAAAATTAAGCAGTGAAAAATGCTTGGTACTTCAAGGGGCAACTTTTTTACATTATGACTATATTGATTTTACCATCATGTAAGGGACATAACTCCCATCGATGGTTTTTAAAAAGCCATTTTTAGGCAAAACTCTTAAACAAAAGGTCCTTGACCCATAGGGTCTTTTGCAATGACCTTGTGGAGCAATGACATTGACAAAGGTTATAAGGTCAAAGGTCAAGGTCATCAAATTATGTGGTTTTGGCACTATTTAAACAGTTTTATGTGTGTTTGAATTTCAACCAACCAACCAACCAACATACCAACCAACCAACCAACCAACCAACCAATCAATCAATCAATCAATCAATCAATCAATCATGATCATGATCAATCAACCAATAATGATCATGATCAATCAATCAATCATGTTTCCGTCTCATGTGTTTCTCATAGGGTTCAACCAACCAACCAACCAACCAACCAGCCAACCAACCAATCAATCAATCAATCAATCAATCAATCAATCAATCAATCAATCAATCAATCAATCATGATCATGATCAACCAATCATGTTTCCGTCTCATGTGTTTAATAAAGGTCCAAGATCTTCTTTGTGTCTTTTTCCGTGTTTCAATTGACCCTATCCAACGTGTTTAACCAACCAACCAAACAACCAACTAATCAATCAATCAATCAATCAATCAATCATGATCATGATCAACCAATCATGTTTCCGTCTCATGTGTTTAATAAAGGTCCAAGATCTTCTTTGTGTCTTTTTCCGTGTTTCAATTGACCCTATCCAACGTGTTTAACCAACCAACCAACCAACCAACCAACCAACCAACTAATCAATCAATCAATCAATCAATCAATCAATCAATCAATCAATCAATCATGATCATGATCAATCAATCATGTTTCCGTCTCATGTGTTTAATATAGGGTCCAAGATCTTCTTTGTTTCTTTTTCCGTGTTTCAATTGACCCTATCCAACGTGTTTAACCAACCAACCAACCAACCAACCAACCAACTAACCAACTAATCAATCAATCAATCAATCAATCAATCAATCAATCAATCAATCAATCTGTATGACTGTTTAATCATGACAGTTTATTGAAGGAACAAACTCTCAATTATTCAAGAAAAATTTAAATTTAATATTGTTCATACGTCACTTCTGAAAAAAAAATCCACATGTTCTCTGAAACTACAAGTACAATCGACCTCAAAATTTGCAGTCAGCAGGGCATACATGTACTAAACGTTTATAAAAAAACTTGGTGCAGATATCTCTCAAAGCTTTTCCTAGAGAAAAGAAATGGCAATGCCGTAAAAATCGCTTGCTAGGTCCGTTAATCTCAGTAAAAACCTACAATAAAATGTCCGCTCCGAGTTTGAAATACTAATCTGTGTTACAAACAGGTGCTGAAAAATGTACATTATCAGAAAATAATCAATAAATGTGTTTTAAAGTTACACCGGATCAATTAAATCCAAAACATGCACTACTTGTGAACTGTCATCAAAATGTCAATTTCCTACAATAACAAAAGAAATTACATTGTGTACATTCCATCTCTATAGATGTTGTCTGTTAAACGTCCCCACCTAAAAAGAAATAAAAAGACTATCTTTTCGTTATTATAAACCCGTGTCACGTGATGTGGCGCGCGCGCTGTACCTAAAATAAAAGAAAAACTTTCCAAACTAAACATGAAACGTCTCCGGTAACAATAATATAGACCCCATACAGAAACGAACAAACAAATAAACAAACAAACAAACAAACACCCCCCCCCCCCCCAATTCAATTAATTTTACAGGGGGAAAGACCCCCTACAATTGATTTTTTAAAGCAATTGATTTATATTGTAAAAAACCTTTTTAACCATTCTGTTCCGTTAATAAAAAAATAAAAATCTCCCCGAGACCCCCTTTTGCCCCCCCCCCCCTTTTTTTTTTAACCCTCCACTTACAACTGAATGTAGGTTGTGTGCTATCTATCCTATCAACGTAAAACGAACGACAACTCCAGTTTTTTCCATATTATTAGGTCTTTCCACTTTTCTGTGGAAAGCCTATTGTATTTGTTCTGATTATTATTATTTTTTTTTTTTTCCGCCAAATTTTGTTCTTGCGATAAATGTTTGTTTCGCAATATGTCGCTTAAATATTTCTCATATTGTATCGTATAGTTTATGCGCTTTTAAATTTCACCCTGCTAAGCCAAACCATTTTCTTTGTAAGAGTTATCTCCCTATTCACTGTTTATCATCTGTGTGCATCTCCTTCGTAACAAAAAAAGATATCGACAAAATTCATTTTACAAATTGTTCGTTACATCCTCAGTAATTTTTGGCGTATTTGGATCGAAGCGATTCGAAGAAATTTTATAGGAGTTATCTATCTTTACGGAATAAATTTGTCGGTATGTTTTTTTAACTCATAAACCGTTAACCGTATAACCCTGGAATGTTTTTATTTGAGTCCCCTGATTCCTAACTTAGAAAATTAGGTCAAGGTCAAAGGTCAAGGTCATATTTTAGATTTTCATATGTCTTTGATTTCCCTATAACTCTTGAACGGTTATAGATACAAAAAAATTAAGCAGTGAAAAATGCTTGGTACTTCAAGGGGCAACTTTTTTACATTATGACTATATTGATTTTACCATCATGTAAGGGACATAACTCCCATCGATGGTTTTTAAAAAGCCATTTTTAGGCAAAACTCTTAAACAAAAGGTCCTTGACCCATAGGGTCTTTTGCAATGACCTTGTGGAGCAATGACATTGACAAAGGTTATAAGGTCAAAGGTCAAGGTCATCAAATTATGTGGTTTTGGCACTATTTAAACAGTTTTATGTGTGTTTGAATTTCAACCAACCAACCAACCAACATACCAACCAACCAACCAACCAACCAACCAATCAATCAATCAATCAATCAATCAATCAATCATGATCATGATCAATCAACCAATAATGATCATGATCAATCAATCAATCATGTTTCCGTCTCATGTGTTTCTCATAGGGTTCAACCAACCAACCAACCAACCAACCAGCCAACCAACCAATCAATCAATCAATCAATCAATCAATCAATCAATCAATCAATCAATCAATCAATCATGATCATGATCAACCAATCATGTTTCCGTCTCATGTGTTTAATAAAGGTCCAAGATCTTCTTTGTGTCTTTTTCCGTGTTTCAATTGACCCTATCCAACGTGTTTAACCAACCAACCAAACAACCAACTAATCAATCAATCAATCAATCAATCAATCATGATCATGATCAACCAATCATGTTTCCGTCTCATGTGTTTAATAAAGGTCCAAGATCTTCTTTGTGTCTTTTTCCGTGTTTCAATTGACCCTATCCAACGTGTTTAACCAACCAACCAACCAACCAACCAACCAACCAACTAATCAATCAATCAATCAATCAATCAATCAATCAATCAATCAATCAATCATGATCATGATCAATCAATCATGTTTCCGTCTCATGTGTTTAATATAGGGTCCAAGATCTTCTTTGTTTCTTTTTCCGTGTTTCAATTGACCCTATCCAACGTGTTTAACCAACCAACCAACCAACCAACCAACCAACTAACCAACTAATCAATCAATCAATCAATCAATCAATCAATCAATCAATCAATCTGTATGACTGTTTAATCATGACAGTTTATTGAAGGAACAAACTCTCAATTATTCAAGAAAAATTTAAATTTAATATTGTTCATACGTCACTTCTGAAAAAAAAATCCACATGTTCTCTGAAACTACAAGTACAATCGACCTCAAAATTTGCAGTCAGCAGGGCATACATGTACTAAACGTTTATAAAAAAACTTGGTGCAGATATCTCTCAAAGCTTTTCCTAGAGAAAAGAAATGGCAATGCCGTAAAAATCGCTTGCTAGGTCCGTTAATCTCAGTAAAAACCTACAATAAAATGTCCGCTCCGAGTTTGAAATACTAATCTGTGTTACAAACAGGTGCTGAAAAATGTACATTATCAGAAAATAATCAATAAATGTGTTTTAAAGTTACACCGGATCAATTAAATCCAAAACATGCACTACTTGTGAACTGTCATCAAAATGTCAATTTCCTACAATAACAAAAGAAATTACATTGTGTACATTCCATCTCTATAGATGTTGTCTGTTAAACGTCCCCACCTAAAAAGAAATAAAAAGACTATCTTTTCGTTATTATAAACCCGTGTCACGTGATGTGGCGCGCGCGCTGTACCTAAAATAAAAGAAAAACTTTCCAAACTAAACATGAAACGTCTCCGGTAACAATAATATAGACCCCATACAGAAACGAACAAACAAATAAACAAACAAACAAACAAACACCCCCCCCCCCCCCCCCCAATTCAATTAATTTTACAGGGGGAAAGACCCCCTACAATTGATTTTTTAAAGCAATTGATTTATATTGTAAAAAACCTTTTTAACCATTCTGTTCCGTTAATAAAAAAATAAAAATCTCCCCGAGACCCCCTTTTGCCCCCCCCCCCCTTTTTTTTTTAACCCTCCACTTACAACTGAATGTAGGTTGTGTGCTATCTATCCTATCAACGTAAAACGAACGACAACTCCAGTTTTTTCCATATTATTAGGTCTTTCCACTTTTCTGTGGAAAGCCTATTGTATTTGTTCTGATTATTATTATTTTTTTTTTTTTCCGCCAAATTTTGTTCTTGCGATAAATGTTTGTTTCGCAATATGTCGCTTAAATATTTCTCATATTGTATCGTATAGTTTATGCGCTTTTAAATTTCACCCTGCTAAGCCAAACCATTTTCTTTGTAAGAGTTATCTCCCTATTCACTGTTTATCATCTGTGTGCATCTCCTTCGTAACAAAAAAAGATATCGACAAAATTCATTTTACAAATTGTTCGTTACATCCTCAGTAATTTTTGGCGTATTTGGATCGAAGCGATTCGAAGAAATTTTATAGGAGTTATCTATCTTTACGGAATAAATTTGTCGGTATGTTTTTTTAACTCATAAACCGTTAACCGTATAACCCTGGAATGTTTTTATTTGAGTCCCCTGATTCCTAACTTAGAAAATTAGGTCAAGGTCAAAGGTCAAGGTCATATTTTAGATTTTCATATGTCTTTGATTTCCCTATAACTCTTGAACGGTTATAGATACAAAAAAATTAAGCAGTGAAAAATGCTTGGTACTTCAAGGGGCAACTTTTTTACATTATGACTATATTGATTTTACCATCATGTAAGGGACATAACTCCCATCGATGGTTTTTAAAAAGCCATTTTTAGGCAAAACTCTTAAACAAAAGGTCCTTGACCCATAGGGTCTTTTGCAATGACCTTGTGGAGCAATGACATTGACAAAGGTTATAAGGTCAAAGGTCAAGGTCATCAAATTATGTGGTTTTGGCACTATTTAAACAGTTTTATGTGTGTTTGAATTTCAACCAACCAACCAACCAACATACCAACCAACCAACCAACCAACCAACCAATCAATCAATCAATCAATCAATCAATCAATCATGATCATGATCAATCAACCAATAATGATCATGATCAATCAATCAATCATGTTTCCGTCTCATGTGTTTCTCATAGGGTTCAACCAACCAACCAACCAACCAACCAGCCAACCAACCAATCAATCAATCAATCAATCAATCAATCAATCAATCAATCAATCAATCAATCAATCATGATCATGATCAACCAATCATGTTTCCGTCTCATGTGTTTAATAAAGGTCCAAGATCTTCTTTGTGTCTTTTTCCGTGTTTCAATTGACCCTATCCAACGTGTTTAACCAACCAACCAAACAACCAACTAATCAATCAATCAATCAATCAATCAATCATGATCATGATCAACCAATCATGTTTCCGTCTCATGTGTTTAATAAAGGTCCAAGATCTTCTTTGTGTCTTTTTCCGTGTTTCAATTGACCCTATCCAACGTGTTTAACCAACCAACCAACCAACCAACCAACCAACCAACTAATCAATCAATCAATCAATCAATCAATCAATCAATCAATCAATCAATCATGATCATGATCAATCAATCATGTTTCCGTCTCATGTGTTTAATATAGGGTCCAAGATCTTCTTTGTTTCTTTTTCCGTGTTTCAATTGACCCTATCCAACGTGTTTAACCAACCAACCAACCAACCAACCAACCAACTAACCAACTAATCAATCAATCAATCAATCAATCAATCAATCAATCAATCAATCTGTATGACTGTTTAATCATGACAGTTTATTGAAGGAACAAACTCTCAATTATTCAAGAAAAATTTAAATTTAATATTGTTCATACGTCACTTCTGAAAAAAAAATCCACATGTTCTCTGAAACTACAAGTACAATCGACCTCAAAATTTGCAGTCAGCAGGGCATACATGTACTAAACGTTTATAAAAAAACTTGGTGCAGATATCTCTCAAAGCTTTTCCTAGAGAAAAGAAATGGCAATGCCGTAAAAATCGCTTGCTAGGTCCGTTAATCTCAGTAAAAACCTACAATAAAATGTCCGCTCCGAGTTTGAAATACTAATCTGTGTTACAAACAGGTGCTGAAAAATGTACATTATCAGAAAATAATCAATAAATGTGTTTTAAAGTTACACCGGATCAATTAAATCCAAAACATGCACTACTTGTGAACTGTCATCAAAATGTCAATTTCCTACAATAACAAAAGAAATTACATTGTGTACATTCCATCTCTATAGATGTTGTCTGTTAAACGTCCCCACCTAAAAAGAAATAAAAAGACTATCTTTTCGTTATTATAAACCCGTGTCACGTGATGTGGCGCGCGCGCTGTACCTAAAATAAAAGAAAAACTTTCCAAACTAAACATGAAACGTCTCCGGTAACAATAATATAGACCCCATACAGAAACGAACAAACAAATAAACAAACAAACAAACAAACACCCCCCCCCCCCCCAATTCAATTAATTTTACAGGGGGAAAGACCCCCTACAATTGATTTTTTAAAGCAATTGATTTATATTGTAAAAAACCTTTTTAACCATTCTGTTCCGTTAATAAAAAAATAAAAATCTCCCCGAGACCCCCTTTTGCCCCCCCCCCCTTTTTTTTTTTAACCCTCCACTTACAACTGAATGTAGGTTGTGTGCTATCTATCCTATCAACGTAAAACGAACGACAACTCCAGTTTTTTCCATATTATTAGGTCTTTCCACTTTTCTGTGGAAAGCCTATTGTATTTGTTCTGATTATTATTATTTTTTTTTTTTTCCGCCAAATTTTGTTCTTGCGATAAATGTTTGTTTCGCAATATGTCGCTTAAATATTTCTCATATTGTATCGTATAGTTTATGCGCTTTTAAATTTCACCCTGCTAAGCCAAACCATTTTCTTTGTAAGAGTTATCTCCCTATTCACTGTTTATCATCTGTGTGCATCTCCTTCGTAACAAAAAAAGATATCGACAAAATTCATTTTACAAATTGTTCGTTACATCCTCAGTAATTTTTGGCGTATTTGGATCGAAGCGATTCGAAGAAATTTTATAGGAGTTATCTATCTTTACGGAATAAATTTGTCGGTATGTTTTTTTAACTCATAAACCGTTAACCGTATAACCCTGGAATGTTTTTATTTGAGTCCCCTGATTCCTAACTTAGAAAATTAGGTCAAGGTCAAAGGTCAAGGTCATATTTTAGATTTTCATATGTCTTTGATTTCCCTATAACTCTTGAACGGTTATAGATACAAAAAAATTAAGCAGTGAAAAATGCTTGGTACTTCAAGGGGCAACTTTTTTACATTATGACTATATTGATTTTACCATCATGTAAGGGACATAACTCCCATCGATGGTTTTTAAAAAGCCATTTTTAGGCAAAACTCTTAAACAAAAGGTCCTTGACCCATAGGGTCTTTTGCAATGACCTTGTGGAGCAATGACATTGACAAAGGTTATAAGGTCAAAGGTCAAGGTCATCAAATTATGTGGTTTTGGCACTATTTAAACAGTTTTATGTGTGTTTGAATTTCAACCAACCAACCAACCAACATACCAACCAACCAACCAACCAACCAACCAATCAATCAATCAATCAATCAATCAATCAATCATGATCATGATCAATCAACCAATAATGATCATGATCAATCAATCAATCATGTTTCCGTCTCATGTGTTTCTCATAGGGTTCAACCAACCAACCAACCAACCAACCAGCCAACCAACCAATCAATCAATCAATCAATCAATCAATCAATCAATCAATCAATCAATCAATCATGATCATGATCAACCAATCATGTTTCCGTCTCATGTGTTTAATAAAGGTCCAAGATCTTCTTTGTGTCTTTTTCCGTGTTTCAATTGACCCTATCCAACGTGTTTAACCAACCAACCAAACAACCAACTAATCAATCAATCAATCAATCAATCAATCATGATCATGATCAACCAATCATGTTTCCGTCTCATGTGTTTAATAAAGGTCCAAGATCTTCTTTGTGTCTTTTTCCGTGTTTCAATTGACCCTATCCAACGTGTTTAACCAACCAACCAACCAACCAACCAACCAACCAACTAATCAATCAATCAATCAATCAATCAATCAATCAATCAATCAATCAATCATGATCATGATCAATCAATCATGTTTCCGTCTCATGTGTTTAATATAGGGTCCAAGATCTTCTTTGTTTCTTTTTCCGTGTTTCAATTGACCCTATCCAACGTGTTTAACCAACCAACCAACCAACCAACCAACCAACTAACCAACTAATCAATCAATCAATCAATCAATCAATCAATCAATCAATCAATCAATCTGTATGACTGTTTAATCATGACAGTTTATTGAAGGAACAAACTCTCAATTATTCAAGAAAAATTTAAATTTAATATTGTTCATACGTCACTTCTGAAAAAAAAATCCACATGTTCTCTGAAACTACAAGTACAATCGACCTCAAAATTTGCAGTCAGCAGGGCATACATGTACTAAACGTTTATAAAAAAACTTGGTGCAGATATCTCTCAAAGCTTTTCCTAGAGAAAAGAAATGGCAATGCCGTAAAAATCGCTTGCTAGGTCCGTTAATCTCAGTAAAAACCTACAATAAAATGTCCGCTCCGAGTTTGAAATACTAATCTGTGTTACAAACAGGTGCTGAAAAATGTACATTATCAGAAAATAATCAATAAATGTGTTTTAAAGTTACACCGGATCAATTAAATCCAAAACATGCACTACTTGTGAACTGTCATCAAAATGTCAATTTCCTACAATAACAAAAGAAATTACATTGTGTACATTCCATCTCTATAGATGTTGTCTGTTAAACGTCCCCACCTAAAAAGAAATAAAAAGACTATCTTTTCGTTATTATAAACCCGTGTCACGTGATGTGGCGCGCGCGCTGTACCTAAAATAAAAGAAAAACTTTCCAAACTAAACATGAAACGTCTCCGGTAACAATAATATAGACCCCATACAGAAACGAACAAACAAATAAACAAACAAACAAACAAACACCCCCCCCCCCCCCAATTCAATTAATTTTACAGGGGGAAAGACCCCCTACAATTGATTTTTTAAAGCAATTGATTTATATTGTAAAAAACCTTTTTAACCATTCTGTTCCGTTAATAAAAAAATAAAAATCTCCCCGAGACCCCCTTTTGCCCCCCCCCCTTTTTTTTTTAACCCTCCACTTACAACTGAATGTAGGTTGTGTGCTATCTATCCTATCAACGTAAAACGAACGACAACTCCAGTTTTTTCAATATTATTAGGTCTTTCCACTTTTCTGTGGAAAGCCTATTGTATTTGTTCTGATTATTATTATTTTTTTTTTTTTCCGCCAAATTTTGTTCTTGCGATAAATGTTTGTTTCGCAATATGTCGCTTAAATATTTCTCATATTGTATCGTATAGTTTATGCGCTTTTAAATTTCACCCTGCTAAGCCAAACCATTTTCTTTGTAAGAGTTATCTCCCTATTCACTGTTTATCATCTGTGTGCATCTCCTTCGTAACAAAAAAAGATATCGACAAAATTCATTTTACAAATTGTTCGTTACATCCTCAGTAATTTTTGGCGTATTTGGATCGAAGCGATTCGAAGAAATTTTATAGGAGTTATCTATCTTTACGGAATAAATTTGTCGGTATGTTTTTTTAACTCATAAACCGTTAACCGTATAACCCTGGAATGTTTTTATTTGAGTCCCCTGATTCCTAACTTAGAAAATTAGGTCAAGGTCAAAGGTCAAGGTCATATTTTAGATTTTCATATGTCTTTGATTTCCCTATAACTCTTGAACGGTTATAGATACAAAAAAATTAAGCAGTGAAAAATGCTTGGTACTTCAAGGGGCAACTTTTTTACATTATGACTATATTGATTTTACCATCATGTAAGGGACATAACTCCCATCGATGGTTTTTAAAAAGCCATTTTTAGGCAAAACTCTTAAACAAAAGGTCCTTGACCCATAGGGTCTTTTGCAATGACCTTGTGGAGCAATGACATTGACAAAGGTTATAAGGTCAAAGGTCAAGGTCATCAAATTATGTGGTTTTGGCACTATTTAAACAGTTTTATGTGTGTTTGAATTTCAACCAACCAACCAACCAACATACCAACCAACCAACCAACCAACCAACCAATCAATCAATCAATCAATCAATCAATCAATCATGATCATGATCAATCAACCAATAATGATCATGATCAATCAATCAATCATGTTTCCGTCTCATGTGTTTCTCATAGGGTTCAACCAACCAACCAACCAACCAACCAGCCAACCAACCAATCAATCAATCAATCAATCAATCAATCAATCAATCAATCAATCAATCAATCAATCAATCATGATCATGATCAACCAATCATGTTTCCGTCTCATGTGTTTAATAAAGGTCCAAGATCTTCTTTGTGTCTTTTTCCGTGTTTCAATTGACCCTATCCAACGTGTTTAACCAACCAACCAAACAACCAACTAATCAATCAATCAATCAATCAATCAATCATGATCATGATCAACCAATCATGTTTCCGTCTCATGTGTTTAATAAAGGTCCAAGATCTTCTTTGTGTCTTTTTCCGTGTTTCAATTGACCCTATCCAACGTGTTTAACCAACCAACCAACCAACCAACCAACCAACCAACTAATCAATCAATCAATCAATCAATCAATCAATCAATCAATCAATCATGATCATGATCAATCAATCATGTTTCCGTCTCATGTGTTTAATATAGGGTCCAAGATCTTCTTTGTTTCTTTTTCCGTGTTTCAATTGACCCTATCCAACGTGTTTAACCAACCAACCAACCAACCAACCAACCAACTAACCAACTAATCAATCAATCAATCAATCAATCAATCAATCAATCAATCAATCTGTATGACTGTTTAATCATGACAGTTTATTGAAGGAACAAACTCTCAATTATTCAAGAAAAATTTAAATTTAATATTGTTCATACGTCACTTCTGAAAAAAAAATCCACATGTTCTCTGAAACTACAAGTACAATCGACCTCAAAATTTGCAGTCAGCAGGGCATACATGTACTAAACGTTTATAAAAAAACTTGGTGCAGATATCTCTCAAAGCTTTTCCTAGAGAAAAGAAATGGCAATGCCGTAAAAATCGCTTGCTAGGTCCGTTAATCTCAGTAAAAACCTACAATAAAATGTCCGCTCCGAGTTTGAAATACTAATCTGTGTTACAAACAGGTGCTGAAAAATGTACATTATCAGAAAATAATCAATAAATGTGTTTTAAAGTTACACCGGATCAATTAAATCCAAAACATGCACTACTTGTGAACTGTCATCAAAATGTCAATTTCCTACAATAACAAAAGAAATTACATTGTGTACATTCCATCTCTATAGATGTTGTCTGTTAAACGTCCCCACCTAAAAAGAAATAAAAAGACTATCTTTTCGTTATTATAAACCCGTGTCACGTGATGTGGCGCGCGCGCTGTACCTAAAATAAAAGAAAAACTTTCCAAACTAAACATGAAACGTCTCCGGTAACAATAATATAGACCCCATACAGAAACGAACAAACAAATAAACAAACAAACAAACAAACACCCCCCCCCCCCAATTCAATTAATTTTACAGGGGGAAAGACCCCCTACAATTGATTTTTTAAAGCAATTGATTTATATTGTAAAAAACCTTTTTAACCATTCTGTTCCGTTAATAAAAAAATAAAAATCTCCCCGAGACCCCCTTTTGCCCCCCCCCCCCCCTTTTTTTTTTAACCCTCCACTTACAACTGAATGTAGGTTGTGTGCTATCTATCCTATCAACGTAAAACGAACGACAACTCCAGTTTTTTCAATATTATTAGGTCTTTCCACTTTTCTGTGGAAAGCCTATTGTATTTGTTCTGATTATTATTATTTTTTTTTTTTTCCGCCAAATTTTGTTCTTGCGATAAATGTTTGTTTCGCAATATGTCGCTTAAATATTTCTCATATTGTATCGTATAGTTTATGCGCTTTTAAATTTCACCCTGCTAAGCCAAACCATTTTCTTTGTAAGAGTTATCTCCCTATTCACTGTTTATCATCTGTGTGCATCTCCTTCGTAACAAAAAAAGATATCGACAAAATTCATTTTACAAATTGTTCGTTACATCCTCAGTAATTTTTGGCGTATTTGGATCGAAGCGATTCGAAGAAATTTTATAGGAGTTATCTATCTTTACGGAATAAATTTGTCGGTATGTTTTTTTAACTCATAAACCGTTAACCGTATAACCCTGGAATGTTTTTATTTGAGTCCCCTGATTCCTAACTTAGAAAATTAGGTCAAGGTCAAAGGTCAAGGTCATATTTTAGATTTTCATATGTCTTTGATTTCCCTATAACTCTTGAACGGTTATAGATACAAAAAAATTAAGCAGTGAAAAATGCTTGGTACTTCAAGGGGCAACTTTTTTACATTATGACTATATTGATTTTACCATCATGTAAGGGACATAACTCCCATCGATGGTTTTTAAAAAGCCATTTTTAGGCAAAACTCTTAAACAAAAGGTCCTTGACCCATAGGGTCTTTTGCAATGACCTTGTGGAGCAATGACATTGACAAAGGTTATAAGGTCAAAGGTCAAGGTCATCAAATTATGTGGTTTTGGCACTATTTAAACAGTTTTATGTGTGTTTGAATTTCAACCAACCAACCAACCAACATACCAACCAACCAACCAACCAACCAACCAATCAATCAATCAATCAATCAATCAATCAATCATGATCATGATCAATCAACCAATAATGATCATGATCAATCAATCAATCATGTTTCCGTCTCATGTGTTTCTCATAGGGTTCAACCAACCAACCAACCAACCAACCAGCCAACCAACCAATCAATCAATCAATCAATCAATCAATCAATCAATCAATCAATCAATCAATCAATCATGATCATGATCAACCAATCATGTTTCCGTCTCATGTGTTTAATAAAGGTCCAAGATCTTCTTTGTGTCTTTTTCCGTGTTTCAATTGACCCTATCCAACGTGTTTAACCAACCAACCAAACAACCAACTAATCAATCAATCAATCAATCAATCAATCATGATCATGATCAACCAATCATGTTTCCGTCTCATGTGTTTAATAAAGGTCCAAGATCTTCTTTGTGTCTTTTTCCGTGTTTCAATTGACCCTATCCAACGTGTTTAACCAACCAACCAACCAACCAACCAACCAACCAACTAATCAATCAATCAATCAATCAATCAATCAATCAATCAATCAATCAATCATGATCATGATCAATCAATCATGTTTCCGTCTCATGTGTTTAATATAGGGTCCAAGATCTTCTTTGTTTCTTTTTCCGTGTTTCAATTGACCCTATCCAACGTGTTTAACCAACCAACCAACCAACCAACCAACCAACTAACCAACTAATCAATCAATCAATCAATCAATCAATCAATCAATCAATCAATCTGTATGACTGTTTAATCATGACAGTTTATTGAAGGAACAAACTCTCAATTATTCAAGAAAAATTTAAATTTAATATTGTTCATACGTCACTTCTGAAAAAAAAATCCACATGTTCTCTGAAACTACAAGTACAATCGACCTCAAAATTTGCAGTCAGCAGGGCATACATGTACTAAACGTTTATAAAAAAACTTGGTGCAGATATCTCTCAAAGCTTTTCCTAGAGAAAAGAAATGGCAATGCCGTAAAAATCGCTTGCTAGGTCCGTTAATCTCAGTAAAAACCTACAATAAAATGTCCGCTCCGAGTTTGAAATACTAATCTGTGTTACAAACAGGTGCTGAAAAATGTACATTATCAGAAAATAATCAATAAATGTGTTTTAAAGTTACACCGGATCAATTAAATCCAAAACATGCACTACTTGTGAACTGTCATCAAAATGTCAATTTCCTACAATAACAAAAGAAATTACATTGTGTACATTCCATCTCTATAGATGTTGTCTGTTAAACGTCCCCACCTAAAAAGAAATAAAAAGACTATCTTTTCGTTATTATAAACCCGTGTCACGTGATGTGGCGCGCGCGCTGTACCTAAAATAAAAGAAAAACTTTCCAAACTAAACATGAAACGTCTCCGGTAACAATAATATAGACCCCATACAGAAACGAACAAACAAATAAACAAACAAACAAACAAACACCCCCCCCCCCCCCCCCAATTCAATTAATTTTACAGGGGGAAAGACCCCCTACAATTGATTTTTTAAAGCAATTGATTTATATTGTAAAAAACCTTTTTAACCATTCTGTTCCGTTAATAAAAAAATAAAAATCTCCCCGAGACCCCCTTTTGCCCCCCCCCCCCTTTTTTTTTTAACCCTCCACTTACAACTGAATGTAGGTTGTGTGCTATCTATCCTATCAACGTAAAACGAACGACAACTCCAGTTTTTTCAATATTATTAGGTCTTTCCACTTTTCTGTGGAAAGCCTATTGTATTTGTTCTGATTATTATTATTTTTTTTTTTTTCCGCCAAATTTTGTTCTTGCGATAAATGTTTGTTTCGCAATATGTCGCTTAAATATTTCTCATATTGTATCGTATAGTTTATGCGCTTTTAAATTTCACCCTGCTAAGCCAAACCATTTTCTTTGTAAGAGTTATCTCCCTATTCACTGTTTATCATCTGTGTGCATCTCCTTCGTAACAAAAAAAGATATCGACAAAATTCATTTTACAAATTGTTCGTTACATCCTCAGTAATTTTTGGCGTATTTGGATCGAAGCGATTCGAAGAAATTTTATAGGAGTTATCTATCTTTACGGAATAAATTTGTCGGTATGTTTTTTTAACTCATAAACCGTTAACCGTATAACCCTGGAATGTTTTTATTTGAGTCCCCTGATTCCTAACTTAGAAAATTAGGTCAAGGTCAAAGGTCAAGGTCATATTTTAGATTTTCATATGTCTTTGATTTCCCTATAACTCTTGAACGGTTATAGATACAAAAAAATTAAGCAGTGAAAAATGCTTGGTACTTCAAGGGGCAACTTTTTTACATTATGACTATATTGATTTTACCATCATGTAAGGGACATAACTCCCATCGATGGTTTTTAAAAAGCCATTTTTAGGCAAAACTCTTAAACAAAAGGTCCTTGACCCATAGGGTCTTTTGCAATGACCTTGTGGAGCAATGACATTGACGAAGGTTATAAGGTCAAAGGTCAAGGTCATCAAATTATGTGGTTTTGGCACTATTTAAACAGTTTTATGTGTGTTTGAATTTCAACCAACCAACCAACCAACATACCAACCAACCAACCAACCAACCAACCAATCAATCAATCAATCAATCAATCAATCAATCATGATCATGATCAATCAACCAATAATGATCATGATCAATCAATCAATCATGTTTCCGTCTCATGTGTTTCTCATAGGGTTCAACCAACCAACCAACCAACCAACCAGCCAACCAACCAATCAATCAATCAATCAATCAATCAATCAATCAATCAATCAATCATGATCATGATCAACCAATCATGTTTCCGTCTCATGTGTTTAATAAAGGTCCAAGATCTTCTTTGTGTCTTTTTCCGTGTTTCAATTGACCCTATCCAACGTGTTTAACCAACCAACCAAACAACCAACTAATCAATCAATCAATCAATCAATCAATCATGATCATGATCAACCAATCATGTTTCCGTCTCATGTGTTTAATAAAGGTCCAAGATCTTCTTTGTGTCTTTTTCCGTGTTTCAAATGACCCTATCCAACGTGTTTAACCAACCAACCAACCAACCAACCAACCAACCAACTAATCAATCAATCAATCAATCAATCAATCAATCAATCAATAAATCATGATCATGATCAATCAATCATGTTTCCGTCTCATGTGTTTAATATAGGGTCCAAGATCTTCTTTGTTTCTTTTTCCGTGTTTCAATTGACCCTATCCAACGTGTTTAACCAACCAACCAACCAACCAACCAACCAACTAACCAACTAATCAATCAATCAATCAATCAATCAATCAATCAATCAATCAATCTGTATGACTGTTTAATCATGACAGTTTATTGAAGGAACAAACTCTCAATTATTCAAGAAAAATTTAAATTTAATATTGTTCATACGTCACTTCTGAAAAAAAAATCCACATGTTCTCTGAAACTACAAGTACAATCGACCTCAAAATTTGCAGTCAGCAGGGCATACATGTACTAAACGTTTATAAAAAAACTTGGTGCAGATATCTCTCAAAGCTTTTCCTAGAGAAAAGAAATGGCAATGCCGTAAAAATCGCTTGCTAGGTCCGTTAATCTCAGTAAAAACCTACAATAAAATGTCCGCTCCGAGTTTGAAATACTAATCTGTGTTACAAACAGGTGCTGAAAAATGTACATTATCAGAAAATAATCAATAAATGTGTTTTAAAGTTACACCGGATCAATTAAATCCAAAACATGCACTACTTGTGAACTGTCATCAAAATGTCAATTTCCTACAATAACAAAAGAAATTACATTGTGTACATTCCATCTCTATAGATGTTGTCTGTTAAACGTCCCCACCTAAAAAGAAATAAAAAGACTATCTTTTCGTTATTATAAACCCGTGTCACGTGATGTGGCGCGCGCGCTGTACCTAAAATAAAAGAAAAACTTTCCAAACTAAACATGAAACGTCTCCGGTAACAATAATATAGACCCCATACAGAAACGAACAAACAAATAAACAAACAAACAAACAAACACCCCCCCCCCCCCCCCAATTCAATTAATTTTACAGGGGGAAAGACCCCCTACAATTGATTTTTTAAAGCAATTGATTTATATTGTAAAAAACCTTTTTAACCATTCTGTTCCGTTAATAAAAAAATAAAAATCTCCCCGAGACCCCCTTTTGCCCCCCCCCCCCTTTTTTTTTTAACCCTCCACTTACAACTGAATGTAGGTTGTGTGCTATCTATCCTATCAACGTAAAACGAACGACAACTCCAGTTTTTTCAATATTATTAGGTCTTTCCACTTTTCTGTGGAAAGCCTATTGTATTTGTTCTGATTATTATTATTTTTTTTTTTTTCCGCCAAATTTTGTTCTTGCGATAAATGTTTGTTTCGCAATATGTCGCTTAAATATTTCTCATATTGTATCGTATAGTTTATGCGCTTTTAAATTTCACCCTGCTAAGCCAAACCATTTTCTTTGTAAGAGTTATCTCCCTATTCACTGTTTATCATCTGTGTGCATCTCCTTCGTAACAAAAAAAGATATCGACAAAATTCATTTTACAAATTGTTCGTTACATCCTCAGTAATTTTTGGCGTATTTGGATCGAAGCGATTCGAAGAAATTTTATAGGAGTTATCTATCTTTACGGAATAAATTTGTCGGTATGTTTTTTTAACTCATAAACCGTTAACCGTATAACCCTGGAATGTTTTTATTTGAGTCCCCTGATTCCTAACTTAGAAAATTAGGTCAAGGTCAAAGGTCAAGGTCATATTTTAGATTTTCATATGTCTTTGATTTCCCTATAACTCTTGAACGGTTATAGATACAAAAAAATTAAGCAGTGAAAAATGCTTGGTACTTCAAGGGGCAACTTTTTTACATTATGACTATATTGATTTTACCATCATGTAAGGGACATAACTCCCATCGATGGTTTTTAAAAAGCCATTTTTAGGCAAAACTCTTAAACAAAAGGTCCTTGACCCATAGGGTCTTTTGCAATGACCTTGTGGAGCAATGACATTGACGAAGGTTATAAGGTCAAAGGTCAAGGTCATCAAATTATGTGGTTTTGGCACTATTTAAACAGTTTTATGTGTGTTTGAATTTCAACCAACCAACCAACCAACATACCAACCAACCAACCAACCAACCAACCAATCAATCAATCAATCAATCAATCAATCAATCATGATCATGATCAATCAACCAATAATGATCATGATCAATCAATCAATCATGTTTCCGTCTCATGTGTTTCTCATAGGGTTCAACCAACCAACCAACCAACCAACCAGCCAACCAACCAATCAATCAATCAATCAATCAATCAATCAATCAATCAATCAATCATGATCATGATCAACCAATCATGTTTCCGTCTCATGTGTTTAATAAAGGTCCAAGATCTTCTTTGTGTCTTTTTCCGTGTTTCAATTGACCCTATCCAACGTGTTTAACCAACCAACCAAACAACCAACTAATCAATCAATCAATCAATCAATCAATCATGATCATGATCAACCAATCATGTTTCCGTCTCATGTGTTTAATAAAGGTCCAAGATCTTCTTTGTGTCTTTTTCCGTGTTTCAAATGACCCTATCCAACGTGTTTAACCAACCAACCAACCAACCAACCAACCAACCAACTAATCAATCAATCAATCAATCAATCAATCAATCAATCAATAAATCATGATCATGATCAATCAATCATGTTTCCGTCTCATGTGTTTAATATAGGGTCCAAGATCTTCTTTGTTTCTTTTTCCGTGTTTCAATTGACCCTATCCAACGTGTTTAACCAACCAACCAACCAACCAACCAACCAACTAACCAACTAATCAATCAATCAATCAATCAATCAATCAATCAATCAATCAATCTGTATGACTGTTTAATCATGACAGTTTATTGAAGGAACAAACTCTCAATTATTCAAGAAAAATTTAAATTTAATATTGTTCATACGTCACTTCTGAAAAAAAAATCCACATGTTCTCTGAAACTACAAGTACAATCGACCTCAAAATTTGCAGTCAGCAGGGCATACATGTACTAAACGTTTATAAAAAAACTTGGTGCAGATATCTCTCAAAGCTTTTCCTAGAGAAAAGAAATGGCAATGCCGTAAAAATCGCTTGCTAGGTCCGTTAATCTCAGTAAAAACCTACAATAAAATGTCCGCTCCGAGTTTGAAATACTAATCTGTGTTACAAACAGGTGCTGAAAAATGTACATTATCAGAAAATAATCAATAAATGTGTTTTAAAGTTACACCGGATCAATTAAATCCAAAACATGCACTACTTGTGAACTGTCATCAAAATGTCAATTTCCTACAATAACAAAAGAAATTACATTGTGTACATTCCATCTCTATAGATGTTGTCTGTTAAACGTCCCCACCTAAAAAGAAATAAAAAGACTATCTTTTCGTTATTATAAACCCGTGTCACGTGATGTGGCGCGCGCGCTGTACCTAAAATAAAAGAAAAACTTTCCAAACTAAACATGAAACGTCTCCGGTAACAATAATATAGACCCCATACAGAAACGAACAAACAAATAAACAAACAAACAAACAAACACCCCCCCCCCCCCAATTCAATTAATTTTACAGGGGGAAAGACCCCCTACAATTGATTTTTTAAAGCAATTGATTTATATTGTAAAAAACCTTTTTAACCATTCTGTTCCGTTAATAAAAAAATAAAAATCTCCCCGAGACCCCCTTTTGCCCCCCCCCCTTTTTTTTTTAACCCTCCACTTACAACTGAATGTAGGTTGTGTGCTATCTATCCTATCAACGTAAAACGAACGACAACTCCAGTTTTTTCAATATTATTAGGTCTTTCCACTTTTCTGTGGAAAGCCTATTGTATTTGTTCTGATTATTATTATTTTTTTTTTTTTCCGCCAAATTTTGTTCTTGCGATAAATGTTTGTTTCGCAATATGTCGCTTAAATATTTCTCATATTGTATCGTATAGTTTATGCGCTTTTAAATTTCACCCTGCTAAGCCAAACCATTTTCTTTGTAAGAGTTATCTCCCTATTCACTGTTTATCATCTGTGTGCATCTCCTTCGTAACAAAAAAAGATATCGACAAAATTCATTTTACAAATTGTTCGTTACATCCTCAGTAATTTTTGGCGTATTTGGATCGAAGCGATTCGAAGAAATTTTATAGGAGTTATCTATCTTTACGGAATAAATTTGTCGGTATGTTTTTTTAACTCATAAACCGTTAACCGTATAACCCTGGAATGTTTTTATTTGAGTCCCCTGATTCCTAACTTAGAAAATTAGGTCAAGGTCAAAGGTCAAGGTCATATTTTAGATTTTCATATGTCTTTGATTTCCCTATAACTCTTGAACGGTTATAGATACAAAAAAATTAAGCAGTGAAAAATGCTTGGTACTTCAAGGGGCAACTTTTTTACATTATGACTATATTGATTTTACCATCATGTAAGGGACATAACTCCCATCGATGGTTTTTAAAAAGCCATTTTTAGGCAAAACTCTTAAACAAAAGGTCCTTGACCCATAGGGTCTTTTGCAATGACCTTGTGGAGCAATGACATTGACAAAGGTTATAAGGTCAAAGGTCAAGGTCATCAAATTATGTGGTTTTGGCACTATTTAAACAGTTTTATGTGTGTTTGAATTTCAACCAACCAACCAACCAACATACCAACCAACCAACCAACCAACCAACCAATCAATCAATCAATCAATCAATCAATCAATCATGATCATGATCAATCAACCAATAATGATCATGATCAATCAATCAATCATGTTTCCGTCTCATGTGTTTCTCATAGGGTTCAACCAACCAACCAACCAACCAACCAGCCAACCAACCAATCAATCAATCAATCAATCAATCAATCAATCAATCAATCAATCAATCAATCAATCATGATCATGATCAACCAATCATGTTTCCGTCTCATGTGTTTAATAAAGGTCCAAGATCTTCTTTGTGTCTTTTTCCGTGTTTCAATTGACCCTATCCAACGTGTTTAACCAACCAACCAAACAACCAACTAATCAATCAATCAATCAATCAATCAATCATGATCATGATCAACCAATCATGTTTCCGTCTCATGTGTTTAATAAAGGTCCAAGATCTTCTTTGTGTCTTTTTCCGTGTTTCAATTGACCCTATCCAACGTGTTTAACCAACCAACCAACCAACCAACCAACCAACCAACTAATCAATCAATCAATCAATCAATCAATCAATCAATCAATCAATCAATCATGATCATGATCAATCAATCATGTTTCCGTCTCATGTGTTTAATATAGGGTCCAAGATCTTCTTTGTTTCTTTTTCCGTGTTTCAATTGACCCTATCCAACGTGTTTAACCAACCAACCAACCAACCAACCAACCAACTAACCAACTAATCAATCAATCAATCAATCAATCAATCAATCAATCAATCAATCTGTATGACTGTTTAATCATGACAGTTTATTGAAGGAACAAACTCTCAATTATTCAAGAAAAATTTAAATTTAATATTGTTCATACGTCACTTCTGAAAAAAAAATCCACATGTTCTCTGAAACTACAAGTACAATCGACCTCAAAATTTGCAGTCAGCAGGGCATACATGTACTAAACGTTTATAAAAAAACTTGGTGCAGATATCTCTCAAAGCTTTTCCTAGAGAAAAGAAATGGCAATGCCGTAAAAATCGCTTGCTAGGTCCGTTAATCTCAGTAAAAACCTACAATAAAATGTCCGCTCCGAGTTTGAAATACTAATCTGTGTTACAAACAGGTGCTGAAAAATGTACATTATCAGAAAATAATCAATAAATGTGTTTTAAAGTTACACCGGATCAATTAAATCCAAAACATGCACTACTTGTGAACTGTCATCAAAATGTCAATTTCCTACAATAACAAAAGAAATTACATTGTGTACATTCCATCTCTATAGATGTTGTCTGTTAAACGTCCCCACCTAAAAAGAAATAAAAAGACTATCTTTTCGTTATTATAAACCCGTGTCACGTGATGTGGCGCGCGCGCTGTACCTAAAATAAAAGAAAAACTTTCCAAACTAAACATGAAACGTCTCCGGTAACAATAATATAGACCCCATACAGAAACGAACAAACAAATAAACAAACAAACAAACAAACACCCCCCCCCCCCCCCCCCAATTCAATTAATTTTACAGGGGGAAAGACCCCCTACAATTGATTTTTTAAAGCAATTGATTTATATTGTAAAAAACCTTTTTAACCATTCTGTTCCGTTAATAAAAAAATAAAAATCTCCCCGAGACCCCCTTTTGCCCCCCCCCCCCTTTTTTTTTTAACCCTCCACTTACAACTGAATGTAGGTTGTGTGCTATCTATCCTATCAACGTAAAACGAACGACAACTCCAGTTTTTTCAATATTATTAGGTCTTTCCACTTTTCTGTGGAAAGCCTATTGTATTTGTTCTGATTATTATTATTTTTTTTTTTTTCCGCCAAATTTTGTTCTTGCGATAAATGTTTGTTTCGCAATATGTCGCTTAAATATTTCTCATATTGTATCGTATAGTTTATGCGCTTTTAAATTTCACCCTGCTAAGCCAAACCATTTTCTTTGTAAGAGTTATCTCCCTATTCACTGTTTATCATCTGTGTGCATCTCCTTCGTAACAAAAAAAGATATCGACAAAATTCATTTTACAAATTGTTCGTTACATCCTCAGTAATTTTTGGCGTATTTGGATCGAAGCGATTCGAAGAAATTTTATAGGAGTTATCTATCTTTACGGAATAAATTTGTCGGTATGTTTTTTTAACTCATAAACCGTTAACCGTATAACCCTGGAATGTTTTTATTTGAGTCCCCTGATTCCTAACTTAGAAAATTAGGTCAAGGTCAAAGGTCAAGGTCATATTTTAGATTTTCATATGTCTTTGATTTCCCTATAACTCTTGAACGGTTATAGATACAAAAAAATTAAGCAGTGAAAAATGCTTGGTACTTCAAGGGGCAACTTTTTTACATTATGACTATATTGATTTTACCATCATGTAAGGGACATAACTCCCATCGATGGTTTTTAAAAGCCATTTTTAGGCAAAACTCTTAAACAAAAGGTCCTTGACCCATAGGGTCTTTTGCAATGACCTTGTGGAGCAATGACATTGACGAAGGTTATAAGGTCAAAGGTCAAGGTCATCAAATTATGTGGTTTTGGCACTATTTAAACAGTTTTATGTGTGTTTGAATTTCAACCAACCAACCAACCAACATACCAACCAACCAACCAACCAACCAACCAATCAATCAATCAATCAATCAATCAATCAATCATGATCATGATCAATCAACCAATAATGATCATGATCAATCAATCAATCATGTTTCCGTCTCATGTGTTTCTCATAGGGTTCAACCAACCAACCAACCAACCAACCAGCCAACCAACCAATCAATCAATCAATCAATCAATCAATCAATCAATCAATCAATCAATCATGATCATGATCAACCAATCATGTTTCCGTCTCATGTGTTTAATAAAGGTCCAAGATCTTCTTTGTGTCTTTTTCCGTGTTTCAATTGACCCTATCCAACGTGTTTAACCAACCAACCAAACAACCAACTAATCAATCAATCAATCAATCAATCAATCATGATCATGATCAACCAATCATGTTTCCGTCTCATGTGTTTAATAAAGGTCCAAGATCTTCTTTGTGTCTTTTTCCGTGTTTCAAATGACCCTATCCAACGTGTTTAACCAACCAACCAACCAACCAACCAACCAACCAACTAATCAATCAATCAATCAATCAATCAATCAATCAATCAATAAATCATGATCATGATCAATCAATCATGTTTCCGTCTCATGTGTTTAATATAGGGTCCAAGATCTTCTTTGTTTCTTTTTCCGTGTTTCAATTGACCCTATCCAACGTGTTTAACCAACCAACCAACCAACCAACCAACCAACTAACCAACTAATCAATCAATCAATCAATCAATCAATCAATCAATCAATCAATCTGTATGACTGTTTAATCATGACAGTTTATTGAAGGAACAAACTCTCAATTATTCAAGAAAAATTTAAATTTAATATTGTTCATACGTCACTTCTGAAAAAAAAATCCACATGTTCTCTGAAACTACAAGTACAATCGACCTCAAAATTTGCAGTCAGCAGGGCATACATGTACTAAACGTTTATAAAAAAACTTGGTGCAGATATCTCTCAAAGCTTTTCCTAGAGAAAAGAAATGGCAATGCCGTAAAAATCGCTTGCTAGGTCCGTTAATCTCAGTAAAAACCTACAATAAAATGTCCGCTCCGAGTTTGAAATACTAATCTGTGTTACAAACAGGTGCTGAAAAATGTACATTATCAGAAAATAATCAATAAATGTGTTTTAAAGTTACACCGGATCAATTAAATCCAAAACATGCACTACTTGTGAACTGTCATCAAAATGTCAATTTCCTACAATAACAAAAGAAATTACATTGTGTACATTCCATCTCTATAGATGTTGTCTGTTAAACGTCCCCACCTAAAAAGAAATAAAAAGACTATCTTTTCGTTATTATAAACCCGTGTCACGTGATGTGGCGCGCGCGCTGTACCTAAAATAAAAGAAAAACTTTCCAAACTAAACATGAAACGTCTCCGGTAACAATAATATAGACCCCATACAGAAACGAACAAACAAATAAACAAACAAACAAACAAACACCCCCCCCCCCCAATTCAATTAATTTTACAGGGGGAAAGACCCCCTACAATTGATTTTTTAAAGCAATTGATTTATATTGTAAAAAACCTTTTTAACCATTCTGTTCCGTTAATAAAAAAATAAAAATCTCCCCGAGACCCCCTTTTGCCCCCCCCCCTTTTTTTTTTAACCCTCCACTTACAACTGAATGTAGGTTGTGTGCTATCTATCCTATCAACGTAAAACGAACGACAACTCCAGTTTTTTCAATATTATTAGGTCTTTCCACTTTTCTGTGGAAAGCCTATTGTATTTGTTCTGATTATTATTATTTTTTTTTTTTTCCGCCAAATTTTGTTCTTGCGATAAATGTTTGTTTCGCAATATGTCGCTTAAATATTTCTCATATTGTATCGTATAGTTTATGCGCTTTTAAATTTCACCCTGCTAAGCCAAACCATTTTCTTTGTAAGAGTTATCTCCCTATTCACTGTTTATCATCTGTGTGCATCTCCTTCGTAACAAAAAAAGATATCGACAAAATTCATTTTACAAATTGTTCGTTACATCCTCAGTAATTTTTGGCGTATTTGGATCGAAGCGATTCGAAGAAATTTTATAGGAGTTATCTATCTTTACGGAATAAATTTGTCGGTATGTTTTTTTAACTCATAAACCGTTAACCGTATAACCCTGGAATGTTTTTATTTGAGTCCCCTGATTCCTAACTTAGAAAATTAGGTCAAGGTCAAAGGTCAAGGTCATATTTTAGATTTTCATATGTCTTTGATTTCCCTATAACTCTTGAACGGTTATAGATACAAAAAAATTAAGCAGTGAAAAATGCTTGGTACTTCAAGGGGCAACTTTTTTACATTATGACTATATTGATTTTACCATCATGTAAGGGACATAACTCCCATCGATGGTTTTTAAAAAGCCATTTTTAGGCAAAACTCTTAAACAAAAGGTCCTTGACCCATAGGGTCTTTTGCAATGACCTTGTGGAGCAATGACATTGACAAAGGTTATAAGGTCAAAGGTCAAGGTCATCAAATTATGTGGTTTTGGCACTATTTAAACAGTTTTATGTGTGTTTGAATTTCAACCAACCAACCAACCAACATACCAACCAACCAACCAACCAACCAACCAATCAATCAATCAATCAATCAATCAATCAATCATGATCATGATCAATCAACCAATAATGATCATGATCAATCAATCAATCATGTTTCCGTCTCATGTGTTTCTCATAGGGTTCAACCAACCAACCAACCAACCAACCAGCCAACCAACCAATCAATCAATCAATCAATCAATCAATCAATCAATCAATCAATCAATCAATCATGATCATGATCAACCAATCATGTTTCCGTCTCATGTGTTTAATAAAGGTCCAAGATCTTCTTTGTGTCTTTTTCCGTGTTTCAATTGACCCTATCCAACGTGTTTAACCAACCAACCAAACAACCAACTAATCAATCAATCAATCAATCAATCAATCATGATCATGATCAACCAATCATGTTTCCGTCTCATGTGTTTAATAAAGGTCCAAGATCTTCTTTGTGTCTTTTTCCGTGTTTCAATTGACCCTATCCAACGTGTTTAACCAACCAACCAACCAACCAACCAACCAACCAACTAATCAATCAATCAATCAATCAATCAATCAATCAATCAATCAATCAATCATGATCATGATCAATCAATCATGTTTCCGTCTCATGTGTTTAATATAGGGTCCAAGATCTTCTTTGTTTCTTTTTCCGTGTTTCAATTGACCCTATCCAACGTGTTTAACCAACCAACCAACCAACCAACCAACCAACTAACCAACTAATCAATCAATCAATCAATCAATCAATCAATCAATCAATCAATCTGTATGACTGTTTAATCATGACAGTTTATTGAAGGAACAAACTCTCAATTATTCAAGAAAAATTTAAATTTAATATTGTTCATACGTCACTTCTGAAAAAAAAATCCACATGTTCTCTGAAACTACAAGTACAATCGACCTCAAAATTTGCAGTCAGCAGGGCATACATGTACTAAACGTTTATAAAAAAACTTGGTGCAGATATCTCTCAAAGCTTTTCCTAGAGAAAAGAAATGGCAATGCCGTAAAAATCGCTTGCTAGGTCCGTTAATCTCAGTAAAAACCTACAATAAAATGTCCGCTCCGAGTTTGAAATACTAATCTGTGTTACAAACAGGTGCTGAAAAATGTACATTATCAGAAAATAATCAATAAATGTGTTTTAAAGTTACACCGGATCAATTAAATCCAAAACATGCACTACTTGTGAACTGTCATCAAAATGTCAATTTCCTACAATAACAAAAGAAATTACATTGTGTACATTCCATCTCTATAGATGTTGTCTGTTAAACGTCCCCACCTAAAAAGAAATAAAAAGACTATCTTTTCGTTATTATAAACCCGTGTCACGTGATGTGGCGCGCGCGCTGTACCTAAAATAAAAGAAAAACTTTCCAAACTAAACATGAAACGTCTCCGGTAACAATAATATAGACCCCATACAGAAACGAACAAACAAATAAACAAACAAACAAACAAACACCCCCCCCCCCCCCCCCCAATTCAATTAATTTTACAGGGGGAAAGACCCCCTACAATTGATTTTTTAAAGCAATTGATTTATATTGTAAAAAACCTTTTTAACCATTCTGTTCCGTTAATAAAAAAATAAAAATCTCCCCGAGACCCCCTTTTGCCCCCCCCCCCTTTTTTTTTTAACCCTCCACTTACAACTGAATGTAGGTTGTGTGCTATCTATCCTATCAACGTAAAACGAACGACAACTCCAGTTTTTTCAATATTATTAGGTCTTTCCACTTTTCTGTGGAAAGCCTATTGTATTTGTTCTGATTATTATTATTTTTTTTTTTTTCCGCCAAATTTTGTTCTTGCGATAAATGTTTGTTTCGCAATATGTCGCTTAAATATTTCTCATATTGTATCGTATAGTTTATGCGCTTTTAAATTTCACCCTGCTAAGCCAAACCATTTTCTTTGTAAGAGTTATCTCCCTATTCACTGTTTATCATCTGTGTGCATCTCCTTCGTAACAAAAAAAGATATCGACAAAATTCATTTTACAAATTGTTCGTTACATCCTCAGTAATTTTTGGCGTATTTGGATCGAAGCGATTCGAAGAAATTTTATAGGAGTTATCTATCTTTACGGAATAAATTTGTCGGTATGTTTTTTTAACTCATAAACCGTTAACCGTATAACCCTGGAATGTTTTTATTTGAGTCCCCTGATTCCTAACTTAGAAAATTAGGTCAAGGTCAAAGGTCAAGGTCATATTTTAGATTTTCATATGTCTTTGATTTCCCTATAACTCTTGAACGGTTATAGATACAAAAAAATTAAGCAGTGAAAAATGCTTGGTACTTCAAGGGGCAACTTTTTTACATTATGACTATATTGATTTTACCATCATGTAAGGGACATAACTCCCATCGATGGTTTTTAAAAAGCCATTTTTAGGCAAAACTCTTAAACAAAAGGTCCTTGACCCATAGGGTCTTTTGCAATGACCTTGTGGAGCAATGACATTGACGAAGGTTATAAGGTCAAAGGTCAAGGTCATCAAATTATGTGGTTTTGGCACTATTTAAACAGTTTTATGTGTGTTTGAATTTCAACCAACCAACCAACCAACATACCAACCAACCAACCAACCAACCAACCAATCAATCAATCAATCAATCAATCAATCAATCATGATCATGATCAATCAACCAATAATGATCATGATCAATCAATCAATCATGTTTCCGTCTCATGTGTTTCTCATAGGGTTCAACCAACCAACCAACCAACCAACCAGCCAACCAACCAATCAATCAATCAATCAATCAATCAATCAATCAATCAATCAATCAATCATGATCATGATCAACCAATCATGTTTCCGTCTCATGTGTTTAATAAAGGTCCAAGATCTTCTTTGTGTCTTTTTCCGTGTTTCAATTGACCCTATCCAACGTGTTTAACCAACCAACCAAACAACCAACTAATCAATCAATCAATCAATCAATCAATCATGATCATGATCAACCAATCATGTTTCCGTCTCATGTGTTTAATAAAGGTCCAAGATCTTCTTTGTGTCTTTTTCCGTGTTTCAAATGACCCTATCCAACGTGTTTAACCAACCAACCAACCAACCAACCAACCAACCAACTAATCAATCAATCAATCAATCAATCAATCAATCAATCAATAAATCATGATCATGATCAATCAATCATGTTTCCGTCTCATGTGTTTAATATAGGGTCCAAGATCTTCTTTGTTTCTTTTTCCGTGTTTCAATTGACCCTATCCAACGTGTTTAACCAACCAACCAACCAACCAACCAACCAACTAACCAACTAATCAATCAATCAATCAATCAATCAATCAATCAATCAATCAATCTGTATGACTGTTTAATCATGACAGTTTATTGAAGGAACAAACTCTCAATTATTCAAGAAAAATTTAAATTTAATATTGTTCATACGTCACTTCTGAAAAAAAAATCCACATGTTCTCTGAAACTACAAGTACAATCGACCTCAAAATTTGCAGTCAGCAGGGCATACATGTACTAAACGTTTATAAAAAAACTTGGTGCAGATATCTCTCAAAGCTTTTCCTAGAGAAAAGAAATGGCAATGCCGTAAAAATCGCTTGCTAGGTCCGTTAATCTCAGTAAAAACCTACAATAAAATGTCCGCTCCGAGTTTGAAATACTAATCTGTGTTACAAACAGGTGCTGAAAAATGTACATTATCAGAAAATAATCAATAAATGTGTTTTAAAGTTACACCGGATCAATTAAATCCAAAACATGCACTACTTGTGAACTGTCATCAAAATGTCAATTTCCTACAATAACAAAAGAAATTACATTGTGTACATTCCATCTCTATAGATGTTGTCTGTTAAACGTCCCCACCTAAAAAGAAATAAAAAGACTATCTTTTCGTTATTATAAACCCGTGTCACGTGATGTGGCGCGCGCGCTGTACCTAAAATAAAAGAAAAACTTTCCAAACTAAACATGAAACGTCTCCGGTAACAATAATATAGACCCCATACAGAAACGAACAAACAAATAAACAAACAAACAAACAAACACCCCCCCCCCCCCCCAATTCAATTAATTTTACAGGGGGAAAGACCCCCTACAATTGATTTTTTAAAGCAATTGATTTATATTGTAAAAAACCTTTTTAACCATTCTGTTCCGTTAATAAAAAAATAAAAATCTCCCCGAGACCCCCTTTTGCCCCCCCCCCCTTTTTTTTTTAACCCTCCACTTACAACTGAATGTAGGTTGTGTGCTATCTATCCTATCAACGTAAAACGAACGACAACTCCAGTTTTTTCAATATTATTAGGTCTTTCCACTTTTCTGTGGAAAGCCTATTGTATTTGTTCTGATTATTATTATTTTTTTTTTTTTCCGCCAAATTTTGTTCTTGCGATAAATGTTTGTTTCGCAATATGTCGCTTAAATATTTCTCATATTGTATCGTATAGTTTATGCGCTTTTAAATTTCACCCTGCTAAGCCAAACCATTTTCTTTGTAAGAGTTATCTCCCTATTCACTGTTTATCATCTGTGTGCATCTCCTTCGTAACAAAAAAAGATATCGACAAAATTCATTTTACAAATTGTTCGTTACATCCTCAGTAATTTTTGGCGTATTTGGATCGAAGCGATTCGAAGAAATTTTATAGGAGTTATCTATCTTTACGGAATAAATTTGTCGGTATGTTTTTTTAACTCATAAACCGTTAACCGTATAACCCTGGAATGTTTTTATTTGAGTCCCCTGATTCCTAACTTAGAAAATTAGGTCAAGGTCAAAGGTCAAGGTCATATTTTAGATTTTCATATGTCTTTGATTTCCCTATAACTCTTGAACGGTTATAGATACAAAAAAATTAAGCAGTGAAAAATGCTTGGTACTTCAAGGGGCAACTTTTTTACATTATGACTATATTGATTTTACCATCATGTAAGGGACATAACTCCCATCGATGGTTTTTAAAAAGCCATTTTTAGGCAAAACTCTTAAACAAAAGGTCCTTGACCCATAGGGTCTTTTGCAATGACCTTGTGGAGCAATGACATTGACGAAGGTTATAAGGTCAAAGGTCAAGGTCATCAAATTATGTGGTTTTGGCACTATTTAAACAGTTTTATGTGTGTTTGAATTTCAACCAACCAACCAACCAACATACCAACCAACCAACCAACCAACCAACCAATCAATCAATCAATCAATCAATCAATCAATCATGATCATGATCAATCAACCAATAATGATCATGATCAATCAATCAATCATGTTTCCGTCTCATGTGTTTCTCATAGGGTTCAACCAACCAACCAACCAACCAACCAGCCAACCAACCAATCAATCAATCAATCAATCAATCAATCAATCAATCAATCAATCATGATCATGATCAACCAATCATGTTTCCGTCTCATGTGTTTAATAAAGGTCCAAGATCTTCTTTGTGTCTTTTTCCGTGTTTCAATTGACCCTATCCAACGTGTTTAACCAACCAACCAAACAACCAACTAATCAATCAATCAATCAATCAATCAATCATGATCATGATCAACCAATCATGTTTCCGTCTCATGTGTTTAATAAAGGTCCAAGATCTTCTTTGTGTCTTTTTCCGTGTTTCAAATGACCCTATCCAACGTGTTTAACCAACCAACCAACCAACCAACCAACCAACCAACTAATCAATCAATCAATCAATCAATCAATCAATAAATCATGATCATGATCAATCAATCATGTTTCCGTCTCATGTGTTTAATATAGGGTCCAAGATCTTCTTTGTTTCTTTTTCCGTGTTTCAATTGACCCTATCCAACGTGTTTAACCAACCAACCAACCAACCAACCAACCAACTAACCAACTAATCAATCAATCAATCAATCAATCAATCAATCAATCAATCAATCTGTATGACTGTTTAATCATGACAGTTTATTGAAGGAACAAACTCTCAATTATTCAAGAAAAATTTAAATTTAATATTGTTCATACGTCACTTCTGAAAAAAAAATCCACATGTTCTCTGAAACTACAAGTACAATCGACCTCAAAATTTGCAGTCAGCAGGGCATACATGTACTAAACGTTTATAAAAAAACTTGGTGCAGATATCTCTCAAAGCTTTTCCTAGAGAAAAGAAATGGCAATGCCGTAAAAATCGCTTGCTAGGTCCGTTAATCTCAGTAAAAACCTACAATAAAATGTCCGCTCCGAGTTTGAAATACTAATCTGTGTTACAAACAGGTGCTGAAAAATGTACATTATCAGAAAATAATCAATAAATGTGTTTTAAAGTTACACCGGATCAATTAAATCCAAAACATGCACTACTTGTGAACTGTCATCAAAATGTCAATTTCCTACAATAACAAAAGAAATTACATTGTGTACATTCCATCTCTATAGATGTTGTCTGTTAAACGTCCCCACCTAAAAAGAAATAAAAAGACTATCTTTTCGTTATTATAAACCCGTGTCACGTGATGTGGCGCGCGCGCTGTACCTAAAATAAAAGAAAAACTTTCCAAACTAAACATGAAACGTCTCCGGTAACAATAATATAGACCCCATACAGAAACGAACAAACAAATAAACAAACAAACAAACAAACACCCCCCCCCCCCCCCCAATTCAATTAATTTTACAGGGGGAAAGACCCCCTACAATTGATTTTTTAAAGCAATTGATTTATATTGTAAAAAACCTTTTTAACCATTCTGTTCCGTTAATAAAAAAATAAAAATCTCCCCGAGACCCCCTTTTGCCCCCCCCCCCCTTTTTTTTTTAACCCTCCACTTACAACTGAATGTAGGTTGTGTGCTATCTATCCTATCAACGTAAAACGAACGACAACTCCAGTTTTTTCAATATTATTAGGTCTTTCCACTTTTCTGTGGAAAGCCTATTGTATTTGTTCTGATTATTATTATTTTTTTTTTTTTCCGCCAAATTTTGTTCTTGCGATAAATGTTTGTTTCGCAATATGTCGCTTAAATATTTCTCATATTGTATCGTATAGTTTATGCGCTTTTAAATTTCACCCTGCTAAGCCAAACCATTTTCTTTGTAAGAGTTATCTCCCTATTCACTGTTTATCATCTGTGTGCATCTCCTTCGTAACAAAAAAAGATATCGACAAAATTCATTTTACAAATTGTTCGTTACATCCTCAGTAATTTTTGGCGTATTTGGATCGAAGCGATTCGAAGAAATTTTATAGGAGTTATCTATCTTTACGGAATAAATTTGTCGGTATGTTTTTTTAACTCATAAACCGTTAACCGTATAACCCTGGAATGTTTTTATTTGAGTCCCCTGATTCCTAACTTAGAAAATTAGGTCAAGGTCAAAGGTCAAGGTCATATTTTAGATTTTCATATGTCTTTGATTTCCCTATAACTCTTGAACGGTTATAGATACAAAAAAATTAAGCAGTGAAAAATGCTTGGTACTTCAAGGGGCAACTTTTTTACATTATGACTATATTGATTTTACCATCATGTAAGGGACATAACTCCCATCGATGGTTTTTAAAAAGCCATTTTTAGGCAAAACTCTTAAACAAAAGGTCCTTGACCCATAGGGTCTTTTGCAATGACCTTGTGGAGCAATGACATTGACGAAGGTTATAAGGTCAAAGGTCAAGGTCATCAAATTATGTGGTTTTGGCACTATTTAAACAGTTTTATGTGTGTTTGAATTTCAACCAACCAACCAACCAACATACCAACCAACCAACCAACCAACCAACCAATCAATCAATCAATCAATCAATCAATCAATCATGATCATGATCAATCAACCAATAATGATCATGATCAATCAATCAATCATGTTTCCGTCTCATGTGTTTCTCATAGGGTTCAACCAACCAACCAACCAACCAACCAGCCAACCAACCAATCAATCAATCAATCAATCAATCAATCAATCAATCAATCAATCATGATCATGATCAACCAATCATGTTTCCGTCTCATGTGTTTAATAAAGGTCCAAGATCTTCTTTGTGTCTTTTTCCGTGTTTCAATTGACCCTATCCAACGTGTTTAACCAACCAACCAAACAACCAACTAATCAATCAATCAATCAATCAATCAATCATGATCATGATCAACCAATCATGTTTCCGTCTCATGTGTTTAATAAAGGTCCAAGATCTTCTTTGTGTCTTTTTCCGTGTTTCAAATGACCCTATCCAACGTGTTTAACCAACCAACCAACCAACCAACCAACCAACCAACTAATCAATCAATCAATCAATCAATCAATCAATCAATCAATAAATCATGATCATGATCAATCAATCATGTTTCCGTCTCATGTGTTTAATATAGGGTCCAAGATCTTCTTTGTTTCTTTTTCCGTGTTTCAATTGACCCTATCCAACGTGTTTAACCAACCAACCAACCAACCAACCAACCAACTAACCAACTAATCAATCAATCAATCAATCAATCAATCAATCAATCAATCAATCTGTATGACTGTTTAATCATGACAGTTTATTGAAGGAACAAACTCTCAATTATTCAAGAAAAATTTAAATTTAATATTGTTCATACGTCACTTCTGAAAAAAAAATCCACATGTTCTCTGAAACTACAAGTACAATCGACCTCAAAATTTGCAGTCAGCAGGGCATACATGTACTAAACGTTTATAAAAAAACTTGGTGCAGATATCTCTCAAAGCTTTTCCTAGAGAAAAGAAATGGCAATGCCGTAAAAATCGCTTGCTAGGTCCGTTAATCTCAGTAAAAACCTACAATAAAATGTCCGCTCCGAGTTTGAAATACTAATCTGTGTTACAAACAGGTGCTGAAAAATGTACATTATCAGAAAATAATCAATAAATGTGTTTTAAAGTTACACCGGATCAATTAAATCCAAAACATGCACTACTTGTGAACTGTCATCAAAATGTCAATTTCCTACAATAACAAAAGAAATTACATTGTGTACATTCCATCTCTATAGATGTTGTCTGTTAAACGTCCCCACCTAAAAAGAAATAAAAAGACTATCTTTTCGTTATTATAAACCCGTGTCACGTGATGTGGCGCGCGCGCTGTACCTAAAATAAAAGAAAAACTTTCCAAACTAAACATGAAACGTCTCCGGTAACAATAATATAGACCCCATACAGAAACGAACAAACAAATAAACAAACAAACAAACAAACACCCCCCCCCCCCCCCCAATTCAATTAATTTTACAGGGGGAAAGACCCCCTACAATTGATTTTTTAAAGCAATTGATTTATATTGTAAAAAACCTTTTTAACCATTCTGTTCCGTTAATAAAAAAATAAAAATCTCCCCGAGACCCCCTTTTGCCCCCCCCCCCTTTTTTTTTTAACCCTCCACTTACAACTGAATGTAGGTTGTGTGCTATCTATCCTATCAACGTAAAACGAACGACAACTCCAGTTTTTTCAATATTATTAGGTCTTTCCACTTTTCTGTGGAAAGCCTATTGTATTTGTTCTGATTATTATTATTTTTTTTTTTTTCCGCCAAATTTTGTTCTTGCGATAAATGTTTGTTTCGCAATATGTCGCT
>NC_086384.1:57615982-57618482 GCF_036588685.1 Mytilus trossulus
GTACTTGTAGTTTCAGAGAACATGTGGATTTTTTTTTCAGAAGTGACGTATGAACAATATTAAATTTAAATTTTTCTTGAATAATTGAGAGTTTGTTCCTTCAATAAACTGTCATGATTAAACAGTCATACAGATTGATTGATTGATTGATTGATTGATTGATTGATTGATTGATTAGTTGGTTAGTTGGTTGGTTGGTTGGTTGGTTGGTTGGTTAAACACGTTGGATAGGGTCAATTGAAACACGGAAAAAGAAACAAAGAAGATCTTGGACCCTATATTAAACACATGAGACGGAAACATGATTGATTGATCATGATCATGATTGATTGATTGATTGATTGATTGATTGATTGATTGATTGATTAGTTGGTTGGTTGGTTGGTTGGTTGGTTGGTTGGTTAAACACGTTGGATAGGGTCATTTGAAACACGGAAAAAGACACAAAGAAGATCTTGGACCTTTATTAAACACATGAGACGGAAACATGATTGGTTGATCATGATCATGATTGATTGATTGATTGATTGATTGATTAGTTGGTTGTTTGGTTGGTTGGTTAAACACGTTGGATAGGGTCAATTGAAACACGGAAAAAGACACAAAGAAGATCTTGGACCTTTATTAAACACATGAGACGGAAACATGATTGGTTGATCATGATCATGATTGATTGATTGATTGATTGATTGATTGATTGATTGATTGATTGGTTGGTTGGCTGGTTGGTTGGTTGGTTGGTTGGTTGGTTGAACCCTATGAGAAACACATGAGACGGAAACATGATTGATTGATTGATCATGATCATTATTGGTTGATTGATCATGATCATGATTGATTGATTGATTGATTGATTGATTGATTGGTTGGTTGGTTGGTTGGTTGGTTGGTATGTTGGTTGGTTGGTTGGTTGAAATTCAAACACACATAAAACTGTTTAAATAGTGCCAAAACCACATAATTTGATGACCTTGACCTTTGACCTTATAACCTTCGTCAATGTCATTGCTCCACAAGGTCATTGCAAAAGACCCTATGGGTCAAGGACCTTTTGTTTAAGAGTTTTGCCTAAAAATGGCTTTTTAAAAACCATCGATGGGAGTTATGTCCCTTACATGATGGTAAAATCAATATAGTCATAATGTAAAAAAGTTGCCCCTTGAAGTACCAAGCATTTTTCACTGCTTAATTTTTTTGTATCTATAACCGTTCAAGAGTTATAGGGAAATCAAAGACATATGAAAATCTAAAATATGACCTTGACCTTTGACCTTGACCTAATTTTCTAAGTTAGGAATCAGGGGACTCAAATAAAAACATTCCAGGGTTATACGGTTAACGGTTTATGAGTTAAAAAAACATACCGACAAATTTATTCCGTAAAGATAGATAACTCCTATAAAATTTCTTCGAATCGCTTCGATCCAAATACGCCAAAAATTACTGAGGATGTAACGAACAATTTGTAAAATGAATTTTGTCGATATCTTTTTTTGTTACGAAGGAGATGCACACAGATGATAAACAGTGAATAGGGAGATAACTCTTACAAAGAAAATGGTTTGGCTTAGCAGGGTGAAATTTAAAAGCGCATAAACTATACGATACAATATGAGAAATATTTAAGCGACATATTGCGAAACAAACATTTATCGCAAGAACAAAATTTGGCGGAAAAAAAAAAAAATAATAATAATCAGAACAAATACAATAGGCTTTCCACAGAAAAGTGGAAAGACCTAATAATATTGAAAAAACTGGAGTTGTCGTTCGTTTTACGTTGATAGGATAGATAGCACACAACCTACATTCAGTTGTAAGTGGAGGGTTAAAAAAAAAAGGGGGGGGGGGCAAAAGGGGGTCTCGGGGAGATTTTTATTTTTTTATTAACGGAACAGAATGGTTAAAAAGGTTTTTTACAATATAAATCAATTGCTTTAAAAAATCAATTGTAGGGGGTCTTTCCCCCTGTAAAATTAATTGAATTGGGGGGGGGGGGGGGGGGTGTTTGTTTGTTTGTTTGTTTATTTGTTTGTTCGTTTCTGTATGGGGTCTATATTATTGTTACCGGAGACGTTTCATGTTTAGTTTGGAAAGTTTTTCTTTTATTTTAGGTACAGCGCGCGCGCCACATCACGTGACACGGGTTTATAATAACGAAAAGATAGTCTTTTTATTTCTTTTTAGGTGGGGACGTTTAACAGACAACATCTATAGAGATGGAATGTACACAATGTAATTTCTTTTGTTATTGTAGGAAATTGACATTTTGATGACAGTTCACAAGTAGTGCATGTTTTGGATTTAATTGATCCGGTGTAACTTTAAAACACATTTATTGATTATTTTCTGATAATGTACATTTTTCAGCACCTGTTTGTAACACAGATTAGTATTTCAAACTCGGAGCGGACATTTTATTGTAGGTTTTTACTGAGATTAACGGACCTAGCAAGCGATTTTTACGGCATTGCCATTTCTTTTCTCTAGGAAAAGCTTT
>NC_086384.1:57620982-57643482 GCF_036588685.1 Mytilus trossulus
GTTTTTACTGAGATTAACGGACCTAGCAAGCGATTTTTACGGCATTGCCATTTCTTTTCTCTAGGAAAAGCTTTGAGAGATATCTGCACCAAGTTTTTTTATAAACGTTTAGTACATGTATGCCCTGCTGACTGCAAATTTTGAGGTCGATTGTACTTGTAGTTTCAGAGAACATGTGGATTTTTTTTTCAGAAGTGACGTATGAACAATATTAAATTTAAATTTTTCTTGAATAATTGAGAGTTTGTTCCTTCAATAAACTGTCATGATTAAACAGTCATACAGATTGATTGATTGATTGATTGATTGATTGATTGATTGATTGATTAGTTGGTTAGTTGGTTGGTTGGTTGGTTGGTTGGTTGGTTAAACACGTTGGATAGGGTCAATTGAAACACGGAAAAAGAAACAAAGAAGATCTTGGACCCTATATTAAACACATGAGACGGAAACATGATTGATTGATCATGATCATGATTGATTGATTGATTGATTGATTGATTGATTGATTGATTGATTAGTTGGTTGGTTGGTTGGTTGGTTGGTTGGTTGGTTAAACACGTTGGATAGGGTCATTTGAAACACGGAAAAAGACACAAAGAAGATCTTGGACCTTTATTAAACACATGAGACGGAAACATGATTGGTTGATCATGATCATGATTGATTGATTGATTGATTGATTGATTAGTTGGTTGTTTGGTTGGTTGGTTAAACACGTTGGATAGGGTCAATTGAAACACGGAAAAAGACACAAAGAAGATCTTGGACCTTTATTAAACACATGAGACGGAAACATGATTGGTTGATCATGATCATGATTGATTGATTGATTGATTGATTGATTGATTGATTGATTGATTGGTTGGTTGGCTGGTTGGTTGGTTGGTTGGTTGGTTGAACCCTATGAGAAACACATGAGACGGAAACATGATTGATTGATTGATCATGATCATTATTGGTTGATTGATCATGATCATGATTGATTGATTGATTGATTGATTGATTGATTGGTTGGTTGGTTGGTTGGTTGGTTGGTATGTTGGTTGGTTGGTTGGTTGAAATTCAAACACACATAAAACTGTTTAAATAGTGCCAAAACCACATAATTTGATGACCTTGACCTTTGACCTTATAACCTTCGTCAATGTCATTGCTCCACAAGGTCATTGCAAAAGACCCTATGGGTCAAGGACCTTTTGTTTAAGAGTTTTGCCTAAAAATGGCTTTTTAAAAACCATCGATGGGAGTTATGTCCCTTACATGATGGTAAAATCAATATAGTCATAATGTAAAAAAGTTGCCCCTTGAAGTACCAAGCATTTTTCACTGCTTAATTTTTTTGTATCTATAACCGTTCAAGAGTTATAGGGAAATCAAAGACATATGAAAATCTAAAATATGACCTTGACCTTTGACCTTGACCTAATTTTCTAAGTTAGGAATCAGGGGACTCAAATAAAAACATTCCAGGGTTATACGGTTAACGGTTTATGAGTTAAAAAAACATACCGACAAATTTATTCCGTAAAGATAGATAACTCCTATAAAATTTCTTCGAATCGCTTCGATCCAAATACGCCAAAAATTACTGAGGATGTAACGAACAATTTGTAAAATGAATTTTGTCGATATCTTTTTTTGTTACGAAGGAGATGCACACAGATGATAAACAGTGAATAGGGAGATAACTCTTACAAAGAAAATGGTTTGGCTTAGCAGGGTGAAATTTAAAAGCGCATAAACTATACGATACAATATGAGAAATATTTAAGCGACATATTGCGAAACAAACATTTATCGCAAGAACAAAATTTGGCGGAAAAAAAAAAAAATAATAATAATCAGAACAAATACAATAGGCTTTCCACAGAAAAGTGGAAAGACCTAATAATATTGAAAAAACTGGAGTTGTCGTTCGTTTTACGTTGATAGGATAGATAGCACACAACCTACATTCAGTTGTAAGTGGAGGGTTAAAAAAAAAAGGGGGGGGGGGGCAAAAGGGGGTCTCGGGGAGATTTTTATTTTTTTATTAACGGAACAGAATGGTTAAAAAGGTTTTTTACAATATAAATCAATTGCTTTAAAAAATCAATTGTAGGGGGTCTTTCCCCCTGTAAAATTAATTGAATTGGGGGGGGGGGGGGGGGGGGGGTGTTTGTTTGTTTGTTTGTTTATTTGTTTGTTCGTTTCTGTATGGGGTCTATATTATTGTTACCGGAGACGTTTCATGTTTAGTTTGGAAAGTTTTTCTTTTATTTTAGGTACAGCGCGCGCGCCACATCACGTGACACGGGTTTATAATAACGAAAAGATAGTCTTTTTATTTCTTTTTAGGTGGGGACGTTTAACAGACAACATCTATAGAGATGGAATGTACACAATGTAATTTCTTTTGTTATTGTAGGAAATTGACATTTTGATGACAGTTCACAAGTAGTGCATGTTTTGGATTTAATTGATCCGGTGTAACTTTAAAACACATTTATTGATTATTTTCTGATAATGTACATTTTTCAGCACCTGTTTGTAACACAGATTAGTATTTCAAACTCGGAGCGGACATTTTATTGTAGGTTTTTACTGAGATTAACGGACCTAGCAAGCGATTTTTACGGCATTGCCATTTCTTTTCTCTAGGAAAAGCTTTGAGAGATATCTGCACCAAGTTTTTTTATAAACGTTTAGTACATGTATGCCCTGCTGACTGCAAATTTTGAGGTCGATTGTACTTGTAGTTTCAGAGAACATGTGGATTTTTTTTTCAGAAGTGACGTATGAACAATATTAAATTTAAATTTTTCTTGAATAATTGAGAGTTTGTTCCTTCAATAAACTGTCATGATTAAACAGTCATACAGATTGATTGATTGATTGATTGATTGATTG
Source organism: Mytilus trossulus (assembly GCF_036588685.1). Taxonomy (NCBI): domain Eukaryota; kingdom Metazoa; phylum Mollusca; class Bivalvia; order Mytilida; family Mytilidae; genus Mytilus; species Mytilus trossulus. The sequence goes on from NC_086384.1 coordinate 57,623,875, forward strand.
ATTGATTGATTGATTAGTTGGTTAGTTGGTTGGTTGGTTGGTTGGTTGGTTGGTTAAACACGTTGGATAGGGTCAATTGAAACACGGAAAAAGAAACAAAGAAGATCTTGGACCCTATATTAAACACATGAGACGGAAACATGATTGATTGATCATGATCATGATTGATTGATTGATTGATTGATTGATTGATTGATTGATTGATTAGTTGGTTGGTTGGTTGGTTGGTTGGTTGGTTGGTTAAACACGTTGGATAGGGTCATTTGAAACACGGAAAAAGACACAAAGAAGATCTTGGACCTTTATTAAACACATGAGACGGAAACATGATTGGTTGATCATGATCATGATTGATTGATTGATTGATTGATTGATTAGTTGGTTGTTTGGTTGGTTGGTTAAACACGTTGGATAGGGTCAATTGAAACACGGAAAAAGACACAAAGAAGATCTTGGACCTTTATTAAACACATGAGACGGAAACATGATTGGTTGATCATGATCATGATTGATTGATTGATTGATTGATTGATTGATTGATTGATTGATTGGTTGGTTGGCTGGTTGGTTGGTTGGTTGGTTGGTTGAACCCTATGAGAAACACATGAGACGGAAACATGATTGATTGATTGATCATGATCATTATTGGTTGATTGATCATGATCATGATTGATTGATTGATTGATTGATTGATTGGTTGGTTGGTTGGTTGGTTGGTTGGTATGTTGGTTGGTTGGTTGGTTGAAATTCAAACACACATAAAACTGTTTAAATAGTGCCAAAACCACATAATTTGATGACCTTGACCTTTGACCTTATAACCTTCGTCAATGTCATTGCTCCACAAGGTCATTGCAAAAGACCCTATGGGTCAAGGACCTTTTGTTTAAGAGTTTTGCCTAAAAATGGCTTTTTAAAAACCATCGATGGGAGTTATGTCCCTTACATGATGGTAAAATCAATATAGTCATAATGTAAAAAAGTTGCCCCTTGAAGTACCAAGCATTTTTCACTGCTTAATTTTTTTGTATCTATAACCGTTCAAGAGTTATAGGGAAATCAAAGACATATGAAAATCTAAAATATGACCTTGACTTTTGACCTTGACCTAATTTTCTAAGTTAGGAATCAGGGGACTCAAATAAAAACATTCCAGGGTTATACGGTTAACGGTTTATGAGTTAAAAAAACATACCGACAAATTTATTCCGTAAAGATAGATAACTCCTATAAAATTTCTTCGAATCGCTTCGATCCAAATACGCCAAAAATTACTGAGGATGTAACGAACAATTTGTAAAATGAATTTTGTCGATATCTTTTTTTGTTACGAAGGAGATGCACACAGATGATAAACAGTGAATAGGGAGATAACTCTTACAAAGAAAATGGTTTGGCTTAGCAGGGTGAAATTTAAAAGCGCATAAACTATACGATACAATATGAGAAATATTTAAGCGACATATTGCGAAACAAACATTTATCGCAAGAACAAAATTTGGCGGAAAAAAAAAAAAATAATAATAATCAGAACAAATACAATAGGCTTTCCACAGAAAAGTGGAAAGACCTAATAATATTGAAAAAACTGGAGTTGTCGTTCGTTTTACGTTGATAGGATAGATAGCACACAACCTACATTCAGTTGTAAGTGGAGGGTTAAAAAAAAAAGGGGGGGGGGCAAAAGGGGGTCTCGGGGAGATTTTTATTTTTTTATTAACGGAACAGAATGGTTAAAAAGGTTTTTTACAATATAAATCAATTGCTTTAAAAAATCAATTGTAGGGGGTCTTTCCCCCTGTAAAATTAATTGAATTGGGGGGGGGGGGGGGGGGGTGTTTGTTTGTTTGTTTGTTTATTTGTTTGTTCGTTTCTGTATGGGGTCTATATTATTGTTACCGGAGACGTTTCATGTTTAGTTTGGAAAGTTTTTCTTTTATTTTAGGTACAGCGCGCGCGCCACATCACGTGACACGGGTTTATAATAACGAAAAGATAGTCTTTTTATTTCTTTTTAGGTGGGGACGTTTAACAGACAACATCTATAGAGATGGAATGTACACAATGTAATTTCTTTTGTTATTGTAGGAAATTGACATTTTGATGACAGTTCACAAGTAGTGCATGTTTTGGATTTAATTGATCCGGTGTAACTTTAAAACACATTTATTGATTATTTTCTGATAATGTACATTTTTCAGCACCTGTTTGTAACACAGATTAGTATTTCAAACTCGGAGCGGACATTTTATTGTAGGTTTTTACTGAGATTAACGGACCTAGCAAGCGATTTTTACGGCATTGCCATTTCTTTTCTCTAGGAAAAGCTTTGAGAGATATCTGCACCAAGTTTTTTTATAAACGTTTAGTACATGTATGCCCTGCTGACTGCAAATTTTGAGGTCGATTGTACTTGTAGTTTCAGAGAACATGTGGATTTTTTTTTCAGAAGTGACGTATGAACAATATTAAATTTAAATTTTTCTTGAATAATTGAGAGTTTGTTCCTTCAATAAACTGTCATGATTAAACAGTCATACAGATTGATTGATTGATTGATTGATTGATTGATTGATTGATTGATTAGTTGGTTAGTTGGTTGGTTGGTTGGTTGGTTGGTTGGTTAAACACGTTGGATAGGGTCAATTGAAACACGGAAAAAGAAACAAAGAAGATCTTGGACCCTATATTAAACACATGAGACGGAAACATGATTGATTGATCATGATCATGATTTATTGATTGATTGATTGATTGATTGATTGATTGATTGATTAGTTGGTTGGTTGGTTGGTTGGTTGGTTGGTTGGTTAAACACGTTGGATAGGGTCATTTGAAACACGGAAAAAGACACAAAGAAGATCTTGGACCTTTATTAAACACATGAGACGGAAACATGATTGGTTGATCATGATCATGATTGATTGATTGATTGATTGATTGATTAGTTGGTTGTTTGGTTGGTTGGTTAAACACGTTGGATAGGGTCAATTGAAACACGGAAAAAGACACAAAGAAGATCTTGGACCTTTATTAAACACATGAGACGGAAACATGATTGGTTGATCATGATCATGATTGATTGATTGATTGATTGATTGATTGATTGATTGATTGATTGGTTGGTTGGCTGGTTGGTTGGTTGGTTGGTTGGTTGAACCCTATGAGAAACACATGAGACGGAAACATGATTGATTGATTGATCATGATCATTATTGGTTGATTGATCATGATCATGATTGATTGATTGATTGATTGATTGATTGATTGGTTGGTTGGTTGGTTGGTTGGTTGGTATGTTGGTTGGTTGGTTGGTTGAAATTCAAACACACATAAAACTGTTTAAATAGTGCCAAAACCACATAATTTGATGACCTTGACCTTTGACCTTATAACCTTCGTCAATGTCATTGCTCCACAAGGTCATTGCAAAAGACCCTATGGGTCAAGGACCTTTTGTTTAAGAGTTTTGCCTAAAAATGGCTTTTTAAAAACCATCGATGGGAGTTATGTCCCTTACATGATGGTAAAATCAATATAGTCATAATGTAAAAAAGTTGCCCCTTGAAGTACCAAGCATTTTTCACTGCTTAATTTTTTTGTATCTATAACCGTTCAAGAGTTATAGGGAAATCAAAGACATATGAAAATCTAAAATATGACCTTGACCTTTGACCTTGACCTAATTTTCTAAGTTAGGAATCAGGGGACTCAAATAAAAACATTCCAGGGTTATACGGTTAACGGTTTATGAGTTAAAAAAACATACCGACAAATTTATTCCGTAAAGATAGATAACTCCTATAAAATTTCTTCGAATCGCTTCGATCCAAATACGCCAAAAATTACTGAGGATGTAACGAACAATTTGTAAAATGAATTTTGTCGATATCTTTTTTTGTTACGAAGGAGATGCACACAGATGATAAACAGTGAATAGGGAGATAACTCTTACAAAGAAAATGGTTTGGCTTAGCAGGGTGAAATTTAAAAGCGCATAAACTATACGATACAATATGAGAAATATTTAAGCGACATATTGCGAAACAAACATTTATCGCAAGAACAAAATTTGGCGGAAAAAAAAAAAAATAATAATAATCAGAACAAATACAATAGGCTTTCCACAGAAAAGTGGAAAGACCTAATAATATTGAAAAAACTGGAGTTGTCGTTCGTTTTACGTTGATAGGATAGATAGCACACAACCTACATTCAGTTGTAAGTGGAGGGTTAAAAAAAAAAGGGGGGGGGCAAAAGGGGGTCTCGGGGAGATTTTTATTTTTTTATTAACGGAACAGAATGGTTAAAAAGGTTTTTTACAATATAAATCAATTGCTTTAAAAAATCAATTGTAGGGGGTCTTTCCCCCTGTAAAATTAATTGAATTGGGGGGGGGGGGGTGTTTGTTTGTTTGTTTGTTTATTTGTTTGTTCGTTTCTGTATGGGGTCTATATTATTGTTACCGGAGACGTTTCATGTTTAGTTTGGAAAGTTTTTCTTTTATTTTAGGTACAGCGCGCGCGCCACATCACGTGACACGGGTTTATAATAACGAAAAGATAGTCTTTTTATTTCTTTTTAGGTGGGGACGTTTAACAGACAACATCTATAGAGATGGAATGTACACAATGTAATTTCTTTTGTTATTGTAGGAAATTGACATTTTGATGACAGTTCACAAGTAGTGCATGTTTTGGATTTAATTGATCCGGTGTAACTTTAAAACACATTTATTGATTATTTTCTGATAATGTACATTTTTCAGCACCTGTTTGTAACACAGATTAGTATTTCAAACTCGGAGCGGACATTTTATTGTAGGTTTTTACTGAGATTAACGGACCTAGCAAGCGATTTTTACGGCATTGCCATTTCTTTTCTCTAGGAAAAGCTTTGAGAGATATCTGCACCAAGTTTTTTTATAAACGTTTAGTACATGTATGCCCTGCTGACTGCAAATTTTGAGGTCGATTGTACTTGTAGTTTCAGAGAACATGTGGATTTTTTTTTCAGAAGTGACGTATGAACAATATTAAATTTAAATTTTTCTTGAATAATTGAGAGTTTGTTCCTTCAATAAACTGTCATGATTAAACAGTCATACAGATTGATTGATTGATTGATTGATTGATTGATTGATTGATTGATTAGTTGGTTAGTTGGTTGGTTGGTTGGTTGGTTGGTTGGTTAAACACGTTGGATAGGGTCAATTGAAACACGGAAAAAGAAACAAAGAAGATCTTGGACCCTATATTAAACACATGAGACGGAAACATGATTGATTGATCATGATCATGATTTATTGATTGATTGATTGATTGATTGATTGATTGATTGATTAGTTGGTTGGTTGGTTGGTTGGTTGGTTGGTTGGTTAAACACGTTGGATAGGGTCATTTGAAACACGGAAAAAGACACAAAGAAGATCTTGGACCTTTATTAAACACATGAGACGGAAACATGATTGGTTGATCATGATCATGATTGATTGATTGATTGATTGATTGATTAGTTGGTTGTTTGGTTGGTTGGTTAAACACGTTGGATAGGGTCAATTGAAACACGGAAAAAGACACAAAGAAGATCTTGGACCTTTATTAAACACATGAGACGGAAACATGATTGGTTGATCATGATCATGATTGATTGATTGATTGATTGATTGATTGATTGATTGATTGATTGGTTGGTTGGCTGGTTGGTTGGTTGGTTGGTTGGTTGAACCCTATGAGAAACACATGAGACGGAAACATGATTGATTGATTGATCATGATCATTATTGGTTGATTGATCATGATCATGATTGATTGATTGATTGATTGATTGATTGATTGGTTGGTTGGTTGGTTGGTTGGTTGGTATGTTGGTTGGTTGGTTGGTTGAAATTCAAACACACATAAAACTGTTTAAATAGTGCCAAAACCACATAATTTGATGACCTTGACCTTTGACCTTATAACCTTCGTCAATGTCATTGCTCCACAAGGTCATTGCAAAAGACCCTATGGGTCAAGGACCTTTTGTTTAAGAGTTTTGCCTAAAAATGGCTTTTTAAAAACCATCGATGGGAGTTATGTCCCTTACATGATGGTAAAATCAATATAGTCATAATGTAAAAAAGTTGCCCCTTGAAGTACCAAGCATTTTTCACTGCTTAATTTTTTTGTATCTATAACCGTTCAAGAGTTATAGGGAAATCAAAGACATATGAAAATCTAAAATATGACCTTGACCTTTGACCTTGACCTAATTTTCTCAGTTAGGAATCAGGGGACTCAAATAAAAACATTCCAGGGTTATACGGTTAACGGTTTATGAGTTAAAAAAACATACCGACAAATTTATTCCGTAAAGATAGATAACTCCTATAAAATTTCTTCGAATCGCTTCGATCCAAATACGCCAAAAATTACTGAGGATGTAACGAACAATTTGTAAAATGAATTTTGTCGATATCTTTTTTTGTTACGAAGGAGATGCACACAGATGATAAACAGTGAATAGGGAGATAACTCTTACAAAGAAAATGGTTTGGCTTAGCAGGGTGAAATTTAAAAGCGCATAAACTATACGATACAATATGAGAAATATTTAAGCGACATATTGCGAAACAAACATTTATCGCAAGAACAAAATTTGGCGGAAAAAAAAAAAAATAATAATAATCAGAACAAATACAATAGGCTTTCCACAGAAAAGTGGAAAGACCTAATAATATTGAAAAAACTGGAGTTGTCGTTCGTTTTACGTTGATAGGATAGATAGCACACAACCTACATTCAGTTGTAAGTGGAGGGTTAAAAAAAAAAGGGGGGGGGCAAAAGGGGGTCTCGGGGAGATTTTTATTTTTTTATTAACGGAACAGAATGGTTAAAAAGGTTTTTTACAATATAAATCAATTGCTTTAAAAAATCAATTGTAGGGGGTCTTTCCCCCTGTAAAATTAATTGAATTGGGGGGGGGGGGGGTGTTTGTTTGTTTGTTTGTTTATTTGTTTGTTCGTTTCTGTATGGGGTCTATATTATTGTTACCGGAGACGTTTCATGTTTAGTTTGGAAAGTTTTTCTTTTATTTTAGGTACAGCGCGCGCGCCACATCACGTGACACGGGTTTATAATAACGAAAAGATAGTCTTTTTATTTCTTTTTAGGTGGGGACGTTTAACAGACAACATCTATAGAGATGGAATGTACACAATGTAATTTCTTTTGTTATTGTAGGAAATTGACATTTTGATGACAGTTCACAAGTAGTGCATGTTTTGGATTTAATTGATCCGGTGTAACTTTAAAACACATTTATTGATTATTTTCTGATAATGTACATTTTTCAGCACCTGTTTGTAACACAGATTAGTATTTCAAACTCGGAGCGGACATTTTATTGTAGGTTTTTACTGAGATTAACGGACCTAGCAAGCGATTTTTACGGCATTGCCATTTCTTTTCTCTAGGAAAAGCTTTGAGAGATATCTGCACCAAGTTTTTTTATAAACGTTTAGTACATGTATGCCCTGCTGACTGCAAATTTTGAGGTCGATTGTACTTGTAGTTTCAGAGAACATGTGGATTTTTTTTTCAGAAGTGACGTATGAACAATATTAAATTTAAATTTTTCTTGAATAATTGAGAGTTTGTTCCTTCAATAAACTGTCATGATTAAACAGTCATACAGATTGATTGATTGATTGATTGATTGATTGATTGATTGATTGATTAGTTGGTTAGTTGGTTGGTTGGTTGGTTGGTTGGTTGGTTAAACACGTTGGATAGGGTCAATTGAAACACGGAAAAAGAAACAAAGAAGATCTTGGACCCTATATTAAACACATGAGACGGAAACATGATTGATTGATCATGATCATGATTTATTGATTGATTGATTGATTGATTGATTGATTGATTGATTAGTTGGTTGGTTGGTTGGTTGGTTGGTTGGTTGGTTAAACACGTTGGATAGGGTCATTTGAAACACGGAAAAAGACACAAAGAAGATCTTGGACCTTTATTAAACACATGAGACGGAAACATGATTGGTTGATCATGATCATGATTGATTGATTGATTGATTGATTGATTAGTTGGTTGTTTGGTTGGTTGGTTAAACACGTTGGATAGGGTCAATTGAAACACGGAAAAAGACACAAAGAAGATCTTGGACCTTTATTAAACACATGAGACGGAAACATGATTGGTTGATCATGATCATGATTGATTGATTGATTGATTGATTGATTGATTGATTGATTGATTGGTTGGTTGGCTGGTTGGTTGGTTGGTTGGTTGGTTGAACCCTATGAGAAACACATGAGACGGAAACATGATTGATTGATTGATCATGATCATTATTGGTTGATTGATCATGATCATGATTGATTGATTGATTGATTGATTGATTGATTGGTTGGTTGGTTGGTTGGTTGGTTGGTATGTTGGTTGGTTGGTTGGTTGAAATTCAAACACACATAAAACTGTTTAAATAGTGCCAAAACCACATAATTTGATGACCTTGACCTTTGACCTTATAACCTTCGTCAATGTCATTGCTCCACAAGGTCATTGCAAAAGACCCTATGGGTCAAGGACCTTTTGTTTAAGAGTTTTGCCTAAAAATGGCTTTTTAAAAACCATCGATGGGAGTTATGTCCCTTACATGATGGTAAAATCAATATAGTCATAATGTAAAAAAGTTGCCCCTTGAAGTACCAAGCATTTTTCACTGCTTAATTTTTTTGTATCTATAACCGTTCAAGAGTTATAGGGAAATCAAAGACATATGAAAATCTAAAATATGACCTTGACCTTTGACCTTGACCTAATTTTCTAAGTTAGGAATCAGGGGACTCAAATAAAAACATTCCAGGGTTATACGGTTAACGGTTTATGAGTTAAAAAAACATACCGACAAATTTATTCCGTAAAGATAGATAACTCCTATAAAATTTCTTCGAATCGCTTCGATCCAAATACGCCAAAAATTACTGAGGATGTAACGAACAATTTGTAAAATGAATTTTGTCGATATCTTTTTTTGTTACGAAGGAGATGCACACAGATGATAAACAGTGAATAGGGAGATAACTCTTACAAAGAAAATGGTTTGGCTTAGCAGGGTGAAATTTAAAAGCGCATAAACTATACGATACAATATGAGAAATATTTAAGCGACATATTGCGAAACAAACATTTATCGCAAGAACAAAATTTGGCGGAAAAAAAAAAAAATAATAATAATCAGAACAAATACAATAGGCTTTCCACAGAAAAGTGGAAAGACCTAATAATATTGAAAAAACTGGAGTTGTCGTTCGTTTTACGTTGATAGGATAGATAGCACACAACCTACATTCAGTTGTAAGTGGAGGGTTAAAAAAAAAAGGGGGGGGGCAAAAGGGGGTCTCGGGGAGATTTTTATTTTTTTATTAACGGAACAGAATGGTTAAAAAGGTTTTTTACAATATAAATCAATTGCTTTAAAAAATCAATTGTAGGGGGTCTTTCCCCCTGTAAAATTAATTGAATTGGGGGGGGGGGGTGTTTGTTTGTTTGTTTGTTTATTTGTTTGTTCGTTTCTGTATGGGGTCTATATTATTGTTACCGGAGACGTTTCATGTTTAGTTTGGAAAGTTTTTCTTTTATTTTAGGTACAGCGCGCGCGCCACATCACGTGACACGGGTTTATAATAACGAAAAGATAGTCTTTTTATTTCTTTTTAGGTGGGGACGTTTAACAGACAACATCTATAGAGATGGAATGTACACAATGTAATTTCTTTTGTTATTGTAGGAAATTGACATTTTGATGACAGTTCACAAGTAGTGCATGTTTTGGATTTAATTGATCCGGTGTAACTTTAAAACACATTTATTGATTATTTTCTGATAATGTACATTTTTCAGCACCTGTTTGTAACACAGATTAGTATTTCAAACTCGGAGCGGACATTTTATTGTAGGTTTTTACTGAGATTAACGGACCTAGCAAGCGATTTTTACGGCATTGCCATTTCTTTTCTCTAGGAAAAGCTTTGAGAGATATCTGCACCAAGTTTTTTTATAAACGTTTAGTACATGTATGCCCTGCTGACTGCAAATTTTGAGGTCGATTGTACTTGTAGTTTCAGAGAACATGTGGATTTTTTTTTCAGAAGTGACGTATGAACAATATTAAATTTAAATTTTTCTTGAATAATTGAGAGTTTGTTCCTTCAATAAACTGTCATGATTAAACAGTCATACAGATTGATTGATTGATTGATTGATTGATTGATTGATTGATTGATTAGTTGGTTAGTTGGTTGGTTGGTTGTTGGTTGGTTGGTTAAACACGTTGGATAGGGTCAATTGAAACACGGAAAAAGAAACAAAGAAGATCTTGGACCCTATATTAAACACATGAGACGGAAACATGATTGATTGATCATGATCATGATTTATTGATTGATTGATTGATTGATTGATTGATTGATTGATTAGTTGGTTGGTTGGTTGGTTGGTTGGTTGGTTGGTTAAACACGTTGGATAGGGTCATTTGAAACACGGAAAAAGACACAAAGAAGATCTTGGACCTTTATTAAACACATGAGACGGAAACATGATTGGTTGATCATGATCATGATTGATTGATTGATTGATTGATTGATTAGTTGGTTGTTTGGTTGGTTGGTTAAACACGTTGGATAGGGTCAATTGAAACACGGAAAAAGACACAAAGAAGATCTTGGACCTTTATTAAACACATGAGACGGAAACATGATTGGTTGATCATGATCATGATTGATTGATTGATTGATTGATTGATTGATTGATTGATTGATTGGTTGGTTGGCTGGTTGGTTGGTTGGTTGGTTGGTTGAACCCTATGAGAAACACATGAGACGGAAACATGATTGATTGATTGATCATGATCATTATTGGTTGATTGATCATGATCATGATTGATTGATTGATTGATTGATTGATTGATTGGTTGGTTGGTTGGTTGGTTGGTTGGTATGTTGGTTGGTTGGTTGGTTGAAATTCAAACACACATAAAACTGTTTAAATAGTGCCAAAACCACATAATTTGATGACCTTGACCTTTGACCTTATAACCTTCGTCAATGTCATTGCTCCACAAGGTCATTGCAAAAGACCCTATGGGTCAAGGACCTTTTGTTTAAGAGTTTTGCCTAAAAATGGCTTTTTAAAAACCATCGATGGGAGTTATGTCCCTTACATGATGGTAAAATCAATATAGTCATAATGTAAAAAAGTTGCCCCTTGAAGTACCAAGCATTTTTCACTGCTTAATTTTTTTGTATCTATAACCGTTCAAGAGTTATAGGGAAATCAAAGACATATGAAAATCTAAAATATGACCTTGACCTTTGACCTTGACCTAATTTTCTAAGTTAGGAATCAGGGGACTCAAATAAAAACATTCCAGGGTTATACGGTTAACGGTTTATGAGTTAAAAAAACATACCGACAAATTTATTCCGTAAAGATAGATAACTCCTATAAAATTTCTTCGAATCGCTTCGATCCAAATACGCCAAAAATTACTGAGGATGTAACGAACAATTTGTAAAATGAATTTTGTCGATATCTTTTTTTGTTACGAAGGAGATGCACACAGATGATAAACAGTGAATAGGGAGATAACTCTTACAAAGAAAATGGTTTGGCTTAGCAGGGTGAAATTTAAAAGCGCATAAACTATACGATACAATATGAGAAATATTTAAGCGACATATTGCGAAACAAACATTTATCGCAAGAACAAAATTTGGCGGAAAAAAAAAAAAATAATAATAATCAGAACAAATACAATAGGCTTTCCACAGAAAAGTGGAAAGACCTAATAATATTGAAAAAACTGGAGTTGTCGTTCGTTTTACGTTGATAGGATAGATAGCACACAACCTACATTCAGTTGTAAGTGGAGGGTTAAAAAAAAAAGGGGGGGGGCAAAAGGGGGTCTCGGGGAGATTTTTATTTTTTTATTAACGGAACAGAATGGTTAAAAAGGTTTTTTACAATATAAATCAATTGCTTTAAAAAATCAATTGTAGGGGGTCTTTCCCCCTGTAAAATTAATTGAATTGGGGGGGGGGGGTGTTTGTTTGTTTGTTTGTTTATTTGTTTGTTCGTTTCTGTATGGGGTCTATATTATTGTTACCGGAGACGTTTCATGTTTAGTTTGGAAAGTTTTTCTTTTATTTTAGGTACAGCGCGCGCGCCACATCACGTGACACGGGTTTATAATAACGAAAAGATAGTCTTTTTATTTCTTTTTAGGTGGGGACGTTTAACAGACAACATCTATAGAGATGGAATGTACACAATGTAATTTCTTTTGTTATTGTAGGAAATTGACATTTTGATGACAGTTCACAAGTAGTGCATGTTTTGGATTTAATTGATCCGGTGTAACTTTAAAACACATTTATTGATTATTTTCTGATAATGTACATTTTTCAGCACCTGTTTGTAACACAGATTAGTATTTCAAACTCGGAGCGGACATTTTATTGTAGGTTTTTACTGAGATTAACGGACCTAGCAAGCGATTTTTACGGCATTGCCATTTCTTTTCTCTAGGAAAAGCTTTGAGAGATATCTGCACCAAGTTTTTTTATAAACGTTTAGTACATGTATGCCCTGCTGACTGCAAATTTTGAGGTCGATTGTACTTGTAGTTTCAGAGAACATGTGGATTTTTTTTTCAGAAGTGACGTATGAACAATATTAAATTTAAATTTTTCTTGAATAATTGAGAGTTTGTTCCTTCAATAAACTGTCATGATTAAACAGTCATACAGATTGATTGATTGATTGATTGATTGATTGATTGATTGATTGATTAGTTGGTTAGTTGGTTGGTTGGTTGGTTGGTTGGTTGGTTAAACACGTTGGATAGGGTCAATTGAAACACGGAAAAAGAAACAAAGAAGATCTTGGACCCTATATTAAACACATGAGACGGAAACATGATTGATTGATCATGATCATGATTTATTGATTGATTGATTGATTGATTGATTGATTGATTGATTAGTTGGTTGGTTGGTTGGTTGGTTGGTTGGTTGGTTAAACACGTTGGATAGGGTCATTTGAAACACGGAAAAAGACACAAAGAAGATCTTGGACCTTTATTAAACACATGAGACGGAAACATGATTGGTTGATCATGATCATGATTGATTGATTGATTGATTGATTGATTAGTTGGTTGTTTGGTTGGTTGGTTAAACACGTTGGATAGGGTCAATTGAAACACGGAAAAAGACACAAAGAAGATCTTGGACCTTTATTAAACACATGAGACGGAAACATGATTGGTTGATCATGATCATGATTGATTGATTGATTGATTGATTGATTGATTGATTGATTGATTGGTTGGTTGGCTGGTTGGTTGGTTGGTTGGTTGGTTGAACCCTATGAGAAACACATGAGACGGAAACATGATTGATTGATTGATCATGATCATTATTGGTTGATTGATCATGATCATGATTGATTGATTGATTGATTGATTGATTGATTGGTTGGTTGGTTGGTTGGTTGGTTGGTATGTTGGTTGGTTGGTTGGTTGAAATTCAAACACACATAAAACTGTTTAAATAGTGCCAAAACCACATAATTTGATGACCTTGACCTTTGACCTTATAACCTTCGTCAATGTCATTGCTCCACAAGGTCATTGCAAAAGACCCTATGGGTCAAGGACCTTTTGTTTAAGAGTTTTGCCTAAAAATGGCTTTTTAAAAACCATCGATGGGAGTTATGTCCCTTACATGATGGTAAAATCAATATAGTCATAATGTAAAAAAGTTGCCCCTTGAAGTACCAAGCATTTTTCACTGCTTAATTTTTTTGTATCTATAACCGTTCAAGAGTTATAGGGAAATCAAAGACATATGAAAATCTAAAATATGACCTTGACCTTTGACCTTGACCTAATTTTCTAAGTTAGGAATCAGGGGACTCAAATAAAAACATTCCAGGGTTATACGGTTAACGGTTTATGAGTTAAAAAAACATACCGACAAATTTATTCCGTAAAGATAGATAACTCCTATAAAATTTCTTCGAATCGCTTCGATCCAAATACGCCAAAAATTACTGAGGATGTAACGAACAATTTGTAAAATGAATTTTGTCGATATCTTTTTTTGTTACGAAGGAGATGCACACAGATGATAAACAGTGAATAGGGAGATAACTCTTACAAAGAAAATGGTTTGGCTTAGCAGGGTGAAATTTAAAAGCGCATAAACTATACGATACAATATGAGAAATATTTAAGCGACATATTGCGAAACAAACATTTATCGCAAGAACAAAATTTGGCGGAAAAAAAAAAAAATAATAATAATCAGAACAAATACAATAGGCTTTCCACAGAAAAGTGGAAAGACCTAATAATATTGAAAAAACTGGAGTTGTCGTTCGTTTTACGTTGATAGGATAGATAGCACACAACCTACATTCAGTTGTAAGTGGAGGGTTAAAAAAAAAAGGGGGGGGGCAAAAGGGGGTCTCGGGGAGATTTTTATTTTTTTATTAACGGAACAGAATGGTTAAAAAGGTTTTTTACAATATAAATCAATTGCTTTAAAAAATCAATTGTAGGGGGTCTTTCCCCCTGTAAAATTAATTGAATTGGGGGGGGGGGGGGTGTTTGTTTGTTTGTTTGTTTATTTGTTTGTTCGTTTCTGTATGGGGTCTATATTATTGTTACCGGAGACGTTTCATGTTTAGTTTGGAAAGTTTTTCTTTTATTTTAGGTACAGCGCGCGCGCCACATCACGTGACACGGGTTTATAATAACGAAAAGATAGTCTTTTTATTTCTTTTTAGGTGGGGACGTTTAACAGACAACATCTATAGAGATGGAATGTACACAATGTAATTTCTTTTGTTATTGTAGGAAATTGACATTTTGATGACAGTTCACAAGTAGTGCATGTTTTGGATTTAATTGATCCGGTGTAACTTTAAAACACATTTATTGATTATTTTCTGATAATGTACATTTTTCAGCACCTGTTTGTAACACAGATTAGTATTTCAAACTCGGAGCGGACATTTTATTGTAGGTTTTTACTGAGATTAACGGACCTAGCAAGCGATTTTTACGGCATTGCCATTTCTTTTCTCTAGGAAAAGCTTTGAGAGATATCTGCACCAAGTTTTTTTATAAACGTTTAGTACATGTATGCCCTGCTGACTGCAAATTTTGAGGTCGATTGTACTTGTAGTTTCAGAGAACATGTGGATTTTTTTTTCAGAAGTGACGTATGAACAATATTAAATTTAAATTTTTCTTGAATAATTGAGAGTTTGTTCCTTCAATAAACTGTCATGATTAAACAGTCATACAGATTGATTGATTGATTGATTGATTGATTGATTGATTGATTGATTAGTTGGTTAGTTGGTTGGTTGGTTGGTTGGTTGGTTGGTTAAACACGTTGGATAGGGTCAATTGAAACACGGAAAAAGAAACAAAGAAGATCTTGGACCCTATATTAAACACATGAGACGGAAACATGATTGATTGATCATGATCATGATTTATTGATTGATTGATTGATTGATTGATTGATTGATTGATTAGTTGGTTGGTTGGTTGGTTGGTTGGTTGGTTGGTTAAACACGTTGGATAGGGTCATTTGAAACACGGAAAAAGACACAAAGAAGATCTTGGACCTTTATTAAACACATGAGACGGAAACATGATTGGTTGATCATGATCATGATTGATTGATTGATTGATTGATTGATTAGTTGGTTGTTTGGTTGGTTGGTTAAACACGTTGGATAGGGTCAATTGAAACACGGAAAAAGACACAAAGAAGATCTTGGACCTTTATTAAACACATGAGACGGAAACATGATTGGTTGATCATGATCATGATTGATTGATTGATTGATTGATTGATTGATTGATTGATTGATTGGTTGGTTGGCTGGTTGGTTGGTTGGTTGGTTGGTTGAACCCTATGAGAAACACATGAGACGGAAACATGATTGATTGATTGATCATGATCATTATTGGTTGATTGATCATGATCATGATTGATTGATTGATTGATTGATTGATTGATTGGTTGGTTGGTTGGTTGGTTGGTTGGTATGTTGGTTGGTTGGTTGGTTGAAATTCAAACACACATAAAACTGTTTAAATAGTGCCAAAACCACATAATTTGATGACCTTGACCTTTGACCTTATAACCTTCGTCAATGTCATTGCTCCACAAGGTCATTGCAAAAGACCCTATGGGTCAAGGACCTTTTGTTTAAGAGTTTTGCCTAAAAATGGCTTTTTAAAAACCATCGATGGGAGTTATGTCCCTTACATGATGGTAAAATCAATATAGTCATAATGTAAAAAAGTTGCCCCTTGAAGTACCAAGCATTTTTCACTGCTTAATTTTTTTGTATCTATAACCGTTCAAGAGTTATAGGGAAATCAAAGACATATGAAAATCTAAAATATGACCTTGACCTTTGACCTTGACCTAATTTTCTAAGTTAGGAATCAGGGGACTCAAATAAAAACATTCCAGGGTTATACGGTTAACGGTTTATGAGTTAAAAAAACATACCGACAAATTTATTCCGTAAAGATAGATAACTCCTATAAAATTTCTTCGAATCGCTTCGATCCAAATACGCCAAAAATTACTGAGGATGTAACGAACAATTTGTAAAATGAATTTTGTCGATATCTTTTTTTGTTACGAAGGAGATGCACACAGATGATAAACAGTGAATAGGGAGATAACTCTTACAAAGAAAATGGTTTGGCTTAGCAGGGTGAAATTTAAAAGCGCATAAACTATACGATACAATATGAGAAATATTTAAGCGACATATTGCGAAACAAACATTTATCGCAAGAACAAAATTTGGCGGAAAAAAAAAAAAATAATAATAATCAGAACAAATACAATAGGCTTTCCACAGAAAAGTGGAAAGACCTAATAATATTGAAAAAACTGGAGTTGTCGTTCGTTTTACGTTGATAGGATAGATAGCACACAACCTACATTCAGTTGTAAGTGGAGGGTTAAAAAAAAAAGGGGGGGGGCAAAAGGGGGTCTCGGGGAGATTTTTATTTTTTTATTAACGGAACAGAATGGTTAAAAAGGTTTTTTACAATATAAATCAATTGCTTTAAAAAATCAATTGTAGGGGGTCTTTCCCCCTGTAAAATTAATTGAATTGGGGGGGGGGGGGTGTTTGTTTGTTTGTTTGTTTATTTGTTTGTTCGTTTCTGTATGGGGTCTATATTATTGTTACCGGAGACGTTTCATGTTTAGTTTGGAAAGTTTTTCTTTTATTTTAGGTACAGCGCGCGCGCCACATCACGTGACACGGGTTTATAATAACGAAAAGATAGTCTTTTTATTTCTTTTTAGGTGGGGACGTTTAACAGACAACATCTATAGAGATGGAATGTACACAATGTAATTTCTTTTGTTATTGTAGGAAATTGACATTTTGATGACAGTTCACAAGTAGTGCATGTTTTGGATTTAATTGATCCGGTGTAACTTTAAAACACATTTATTGATTATTTTCTGATAATGTACATTTTTCAGCACCTGTTTGTAACACAGATTAGTATTTCAAACTCGGAGCGGACATTTTATTGTAGGTTTTTACTGAGATTAACGGACCTAGCAAGCGATTTTTACGGCATTGCCATTTCTTTTCTCTAGGAAAAGCTTTGAGAGATATCTGCACCAAGTTTTTTTATAAACGTTTAGTACATGTATGCCCTGCTGACTGCAAATTTTGAGGTCGATTGTACTTGTAGTTTCAGAGAACATGTGGATTTTTTTTTCAGAAGTGACGTATGAACAATATTAAATTTAAATTTTTCTTGAATAATTGAGAGTTTGTTCCTTCAATAAACTGTCATGATTAAACAGTCATACAGATTGATTGATTGATTGATTGATTGATTGATTGATTGATTGATTAGTTGGTTAGTTGGTTGGTTGGTTGGTTGGTTGGTTGGTTAAACACGTTGGATAGGGTCAATTGAAACACGGAAAAAGAAACAAAGAAGATCTTGGACCCTATATTAAACACATGAGACGGAAACATGATTGATTGATCATGATCATGATTTATTGATTGATTGATTGATTGATTGATTGATTGATTGATTAGTTGGTTGGTTGGTTGGTTGGTTGGTTGGTTGGTTAAACACGTTGGATAGGGTCATTTGAAACACGGAAAAAGACACAAAGAAGATCTTGGACCTTTATTAAACACATGAGACGGAAACATGATTGGTTGATCATGATCATGATTGATTGATTGATTGATTGATTGATTAGTTGGTTGTTTGGTTGGTTGGTTAAACACGTTGGATAGGGTCAATTGAAACACGGAAAAAGACACAAAGAAGATCTTGGACCTTTATTAAACACATGAGACGGAAACATGATTGGTTGATCATGATCATGATTGATTGATTGATTGATTGATTGATTGATTGATTGATTGATTGGTTGGTTGGCTGGTTGGTTGGTTGGTTGGTTGGTTGAACCCTATGAGAAACACATGAGACGGAAACATGATTGATTGATTGATCATGATCATTATTGGTTGATTGATCATGATCATGATTGATTGATTGATTGATTGATTGATTGATTGGTTGGTTGGTTGGTTGGTTGGTTGGTATGTTGGTTGGTTGGTTGGTTGAAATTCAAACACACATAAAACTGTTTAAATAGTGCCAAAACCACATAATTTGATGACCTTGACCTTTGACCTTATAACCTTCGTCAATGTCATTGCTCCACAAGGTCATTGCAAAAGACCCTATGGGTCAAGGACCTTTTGTTTAAGAGTTTTGCCTAAAAATGGCTTTTTAAAAACCATCGATGGGAGTTATGTCCCTTACATGATGGTAAAATCAATATAGTCATAATGTAAAAAAGTTGCCCCTTGAAGTACCAAGCATTTTTCACTGCTTAATTTTTTTGTATCTATAACCGTTCAAGAGTTATAGGGAAATCAAAGACATATGAAAATCTAAAATATGACCTTGACCTTTGACCTTGACCTAATTTTCTAAGTTAGGAATCAGGGGACTCAAATAAAAACATTCCAGGGTTATACGGTTAACGGTTTATGAGTTAAAAAAACATACCGACAAATTTATTCCGTAAAGATAGATAACTCCTATAAAATTTCTTCGAATCGCTTCGATCCAAATACGCCAAAAATTACTGAGGATGTAACGAACAATTTGTAAAATGAATTTTGTCGATATCTTTTTTTGTTACGAAGGAGATGCACACAGATGATAAACAGTGAATAGGGAGATAACTCTTACAAAGAAAATGGTTTGGCTTAGCAGGGTGAAATTTAAAAGCGCATAAACTATACGATACAATATGAGAAATATTTAAGCGACATATTGCGAAACAAACATTTATCGCAAGAACAAAATTTGGCGGAAAAAAAAAAAAATAATAATAATCAGAACAAATACAATAGGCTTTCCACAGAAAAGTGGAAAGACCTAATAATATTGAAAAAACTGGAGTTGTCGTTCGTTTTACGTTGATAGGATAGATAGCACACA
>NC_086384.1:57645902-57648402 GCF_036588685.1 Mytilus trossulus
AAGCCATTTTTAGGCAAAACTCTTAAACAAAAGGTCCTTGACCCATAGGGTCTTTTGCAATGACCTTGTGGAGCAATGACATTGACGAAGGTTATAAGGTCAAAGGTCAAGGTCATCAAATTATGTGGTTTTGGCACTATTTAAACAGTTTTATGTGTGTTTGAATTTCAACCAACCAACCAACCAACATACCAACCAACCAACCAACCAACCAACCAATCAATCAATCAATCAATCAATCAATCATGATCATGATCAATCAACCAATAATGATCATGATCAATCAATCAATCATGTTTCCGTCTCATGTGTTTCTCATAGGGTTCAACCAACCAACCAACCAACCAACCAGCCAACCAACCAATCAATCAATCAATCAATCAATCAATCAATCAATCAATCAATCATGATCATGATCAACCAATCATGTTTCCGTCTCATGTGTTTAATAAAGGTCCAAGATCTTCTTTGTGTCTTTTTCCGTGTTTCAATTGACCCTATCCAACGTGTTTAACCAACCAACCAAACAACCAACTAATCAATCAATCAATCAATCAATCAATCATGATCATGATCAACCAATCATGTTTCCGTCTCATGTGTTTAATAAAGGTCCAAGATCTTCTTTGTGTCTTTTTCCGTGTTTCAAATGACCCTATCCAACGTGTTTAACCAACCAACCAACCAACCAACC
Organism: Mytilus trossulus; assembly: GCF_036588685.1. Lineage (NCBI taxonomy): Eukaryota > Metazoa > Mollusca > Bivalvia > Mytilida > Mytilidae > Mytilus > Mytilus trossulus. Next base: position 57,646,597 of record NC_086384.1, read on the forward strand.
AACCAACCAACTAATCAATCAATCAATCAATCAATCAATCAATCAATCAATCAATCATGATCATGATCAATCAATCATGTTTCCGTCTCATGTGTTTAATATAGGGTCCAAGATCTTCTTTGTTTCTTTTTCCGTGTTTCAATTGACCCTATCCAACGTGTTTAACCAACCAACCAACCAACCAACCAACCAACTAACCAACTAATCAATCAATCAATCAATCAATCAATCAATCAATCAATCAATCTGTATGACTGTTTAATCATGACAGTTTATTGAAGGAACAAACTCTCAATTATTCAAGAAAAATTTAAATTTAATATTGTTCATACGTCACTTCTGAAAAAAAAATCCACATGTTCTCTGAAACTACAAGTACAATCGACCTCAAAATTTGCAGTCAGCAGGGCATACATGTACTAAACGTTTATAAAAAAACTTGGTGCAGATATCTCTCAAAGCTTTTCCTAGAGAAAAGAAATGGCAATGCCGTAAAAATCGCTTGCTAGGTCCGTTAATCTCAGTAAAAACCTACAATAAAATGTCCGCTCCGAGTTTGAAATACTAATCTGTGTTACAAACAGGTGCTGAAAAATGTACATTATCAGAAAATAATCAATAAATGTGTTTTAAAGTTACACCGGATCAATTAAATCCAAAACATGCACTACTTGTGAACTGTCATCAAAATGTCAATTTCCTACAATAACAAAAGAAATTACATTGTGTACATTCCATCTCTATAGATGTTGTCTGTTAAACGTCCCCACCTAAAAAGAAATAAAAAGACTATCTTTTCGTTATTATAAACCCGTGTCACGTGATGTGGCGCGCGCGCTGTACCTAAAATAAAAGAAAAACTTTCCAAACTAAACATGAAACGTCTCCGGTAACAATAATATAGACCCCATACAGAAACGAACAAACAAATAAACAAACAAACAAACAAACACCCCCCCCCCCCCCCCCCCCCCAATTCAATTAATTTTACAGGGGGAAAGACCCCCTACAATTGATTTTTTAAAGCAATTGATTTATATTGTAAAAAACCTTTTTAACCATTCTGTTCCGTTAATAAAAAAATAAAAATCTCCCCGAGACCCCCTTTTGCCCCCCCCCCCCTTTTTTTTTTAACCCTCCACTTACAACTGAATGTAGGTTGTGTGCTATCTATCCTATCAACGTAAAACGAACGACAACTCCAGTTTTTTCAATATTATTAGGTCTTTCCACTTTTCTGTGGAAAGCCTATTGTATTTGTTCTGATTATTATTATTTTTTTTTTTTTCCGCCAAATTTTGTTCTTGCGATAAATGTTTGTTTCGCAATATGTCGCTTAAATATTTCTCATATTGTATCGTATAGTTTATGCGCTTTTAAATTTCACCCTGCTAAGCCAAACCATTTTCTTTGTAAGAGTTATCTCCCTATTCACTGTTTATCATCTGTGTGCATCTCCTTCGTAACAAAAAAAGATATCGACAAAATTCATTTTACAAATTGTTCGTTACATCCTCAGTAATTTTTGGCGTATTTGGATCGAAGCGATTCGAAGAAATTTTATAGGAGTTATCTATCTTTACGGAATAAATTTGTCGGTATGTTTTTTTAACTCATAAACCGTTAACCGTATAACCCTGGAATGTTTTTATTTGAGTCCCCTGATTCCTAACTTAGAAAATTAGGTCAAGGTCAAAGGTCAAGGTCATATTTTAGATTTTCATATGTCTTTGATTTCCCTATAACTCTTGAACGGTTATAGATACAAAAAAATTAAGCAGTGAAAAATGCTTGGTACTTCAAGGG
>NC_086384.1:57653402-57725902 GCF_036588685.1 Mytilus trossulus
CCCTGATTCCTAACTTAGAAAATTAGGTCAAGGTCAAAGGTCAAGGTCATATTTTAGATTTTCATATGTCTTTGATTTCCCTATAACTCTTGAACGGTTATAGATACAAAAAAATTAAGCAGTGAAAAATGCTTGGTACTTCAAGGGGCAACTTTTTTACATTATGACTATATTGATTTTACCATCATGTAAGGGACATAACTCCCATCGATGGTTTTTAAAAAGCCATTTTTAGGCAAAACTCTTAAACAAAAGGTCCTTGACCCATAGGGTCTTTTGCAATGACCTTGTGGAGCAATGACATTGACGAAGGTTATAAGGTCAAAGGTCAAGGTCATCAAATTATGTGGTTTTGGCACTATTTAAACAGTTTTATGTGTGTTTGAATTTCAACCAACCAACCAACCAACATACCAACCAACCAACCAACCAACCAACCAATCAATCAATCAATCAATCAATCAATCAATCATGATCATGATCAATCAACCAATAATGATCATGATCAATCAATCAATCATGTTTCCGTCTCATGTGTTTCTCATAGGGTTCAACCAACCAACCAACCAACCAACCAGCCAACCAACCAATCAATCAATCAATCAATCAATCAATCAATCAATCAATCAATCATGATCATGATCAACCAATCATGTTTCCGTCTCATGTGTTTAATAAAGGTCCAAGATCTTCTTTGTGTCTTTTTCCGTGTTTCAATTGACCCTATCCAACGTGTTTAACCAACCAACCAAACAACCAACTAATCAATCAATCAATCAATCAATCAATCATGATCATGATCAACCAATCATGTTTCCGTCTCATGTGTTTAATAAAGGTCCAAGATCTTCTTTGTGTCTTTTTCCGTGTTTCAAATGACCCTATCCAACGTGTTTAACCAACCAACCAACCAACCAACCAACCAACCAACTAATCAATCAATCAATCAATCAATCAATCAATCAATCAATCAATCATGATCATGATCAATCAATCATGTTTCCGTCTCATGTGTTTAATATAGGGTCCAAGATCTTCTTTGTTTCTTTTTCCGTGTTTCAATTGACCCTATCCAACGTGTTTAACCAACCAACCAACCAACCAACCAACCAACTAACCAACTAATCAATCAATCAATCAATCAATCAATCAATCAATCAATCAATCTGTATGACTGTTTAATCATGACAGTTTATTGAAGGAACAAACTCTCAATTATTCAAGAAAAATTTAAATTTAATATTGTTCATACGTCACTTCTGAAAAAAAAATCCACATGTTCTCTGAAACTACAAGTACAATCGACCTCAAAATTTGCAGTCAGCAGGGCATACATGTACTAAACGTTTATAAAAAAACTTGGTGCAGATATCTCTCAAAGCTTTTCCTAGAGAAAAGAAATGGCAATGCCGTAAAAATCGCTTGCTAGGTCCGTTAATCTCAGTAAAAACCTACAATAAAATGTCCGCTCCGAGTTTGAAATACTAATCTGTGTTACAAACAGGTGCTGAAAAATGTACATTATCAGAAAATAATCAATAAATGTGTTTTAAAGTTACACCGGATCAATTAAATCCAAAACATGCACTACTTGTGAACTGTCATCAAAATGTCAATTTCCTACAATAACAAAAGAAATTACATTGTGTACATTCCATCTCTATAGATGTTGTCTGTTAAACGTCCCCACCTAAAAAGAAATAAAAAGACTATCTTTTCGTTATTATAAACCCGTGTCACGTGATGTGGCGCGCGCGCTGTACCTAAAATAAAAGAAAAACTTTCCAAACTAAACATGAAACGTCTCCGGTAACAATAATATAGACCCCATACAGAAACGAACAAACAAATAAACAAACAAACAAACAAACACCCCCCCCCCCCCCCCAATTCAATTAATTTTACAGGGGGAAAGACCCCCTACAATTGATTTTTTAAAGCAATTGATTTATATTGTAAAAAACCTTTTTAACCATTCTGTTCCGTTAATAAAAAAATAAAAATCTCCCCGAGACCCCCTTTTGCCCCCCCCCCCCTTTTTTTTTTAACCCTCCACTTACAACTGAATGTAGGTTGTGTGCTATCTATCCTATCAACGTAAAACGAACGACAACTCCAGTTTTTTCAATATTATTAGGTCTTTCCACTTTTCTGTGGAAAGCCTATTGTATTTGTTCTGATTATTATTATTTTTTTTTTTTTCCGCCAAATTTTGTTCTTGCGATAAATGTTTGTTTCGCAATATGTCGCTTAAATATTTCTCATATTGTATCGTATAGTTTATGCGCTTTTAAATTTCACCCTGCTAAGCCAAACCATTTTCTTTGTAAGAGTTATCTCCCTATTCACTGTTTATCATCTGTGTGCATCTCCTTCGTAACAAAAAAAGATATCGACAAAATTCATTTTACAAATTGTTCGTTACATCCTCAGTAATTTTTGGCGTATTTGGATCGAAGCGATTCGAAGAAATTTTATAGGAGTTATCTATCTTTACGGAATAAATTTGTCGGTATGTTTTTTTAACTCATAAACCGTTAACCGTATAACCCTGGAATGTTTTTATTTGAGTCCCCTGATTCCTAACTTAGAAAATTAGGTCAAGGTCAAAGGTCAAGGTCATATTTTAGATTTTCATATGTCTTTGATTTCCCTATAACTCTTGAACGGTTATAGATACAAAAAAATTAAGCAGTGAAAAATGCTTGGTACTTCAAGGGGCAACTTTTTTACATTATGACTATATTGATTTTACCATCATGTAAGGGACATAACTCCCATCGATGGTTTTTAAAAAGCCATTTTTAGGCAAAACTCTTAAACAAAAGGTCCTTGACCCATAGGGTCTTTTGCAATGACCTTGTGGAGCAATGACATTGACGAAGGTTATAAGGTCAAAGGTCAAGGTCATCAAATTATGTGGTTTTGGCACTATTTAAACAGTTTTATGTGTGTTTGAATTTCAACCAACCAACCAACCAACATACCAACCAACCAACCAACCAACCAACCAATCAATCAATCAATCAATCAATCAATCAATCATGATCATGATCAATCAACCAATAATGATCATGATCAATCAATCAATCATGTTTCCGTCTCATGTGTTTCTCATAGGGTTCAACCAACCAACCAACCAACCAACCAACCAGCCAACCAACCAATCAATCAATCAATCAATCAATCAATCAATCAATCAATCAATCATGATCATGATCAACCAATCATGTTTCCGTCTCATGTGTTTAATAAAGGTCCAAGATCTTCTTTGTGTCTTTTTCCGTGTTTCAATTGACCCTATCCAACGTGTTTAACCAACCAACCAAACAACCAACTAATCAATCAATCAATCAATCAATCAATCATGATCATGATCAACCAATCATGTTTCCGTCTCATGTGTTTAATAAAGGTCCAAGATCTTCTTTGTGTCTTTTTCCGTGTTTCAAATGACCCTATCCAACGTGTTTAACCAACCAACCAACCAACCAACCAACCAACCAACTAATCAATCAATCAATCAATCAATCAATCAATCAATCAATAAATCATGATCATGATCAATCAATCATGTTTCCGTCTCATGTGTTTAATATAGGGTCCAAGATCTTCTTTGTTTCTTTTTCCGTGTTTCAATTGACCCTATCCAACGTGTTTAACCAACCAACCAACCAACCAACCAACCAACTAACCAACTAATCAATCAATCAATCAATCAATCAATCAATCAATCAATCAATCTGTATGACTGTTTAATCATGACAGTTTATTGAAGGAACAAACTCTCAATTATTCAAGAAAAATTTAAATTTAATATTGTTCATACGTCACTTCTGAAAAAAAAATCCACATGTTCTCTGAAACTACAAGTACAATCGACCTCAAAATTTGCAGTCAGCAGGGCATACATGTACTAAACGTTTATAAAAAAACTTGGTGCAGATATCTCTCAAAGCTTTTCCTAGAGAAAAGAAATGGCAATGCCGTAAAAATCGCTTGCTAGGTCCGTTAATCTCAGTAAAAACCTACAATAAAATGTCCGCTCCGAGTTTGAAATACTAATCTGTGTTACAAACAGGTGCTGAAAAATGTACATTATCAGAAAATAATCAATAAATGTGTTTTAAAGTTACACCGGATCAATTAAATCCAAAACATGCACTACTTGTGAACTGTCATCAAAATGTCAATTTCCTACAATAACAAAAGAAATTACATTGTGTACATTCCATCTCTATAGATGTTGTCTGTTAAACGTCCCCACCTAAAAAGAAATAAAAAGACTATCTTTTCGTTATTATAAACCCGTGTCACGTGATGTGGCGCGCGCGCTGTACCTAAAATAAAAGAAAAACTTTCCAAACTAAACATGAAACGTCTCCGGTAACAATAATATAGACCCCATACAGAAACGAACAAACAAATAAACAAACAAACAAACAAACACCCCCCCCCCCCCCCCCCCAATTCAATTAATTTTACAGGGGGAAAGACCCCCTACAATTGATTTTTTAAAGCAATTGATTTATATTGTAAAAAACCTTTTTAACCATTCTGTTCCGTTAATAAAAAAATAAAAATCTCCCCGAGACCCCCTTTTGCCCCCCCCCCCTTTTTTTTTTAACCCTCCACTTACAACTGAATGTAGGTTGTGTGCTATCTATCCTATCAACGTAAAACGAACGACAACTCCAGTTTTTTCAATATTATTAGGTCTTTCCACTTTTCTGTGGAAAGCCTATTGTATTTGTTCTGATTATTATTATTTTTTTTTTTTTCCGCCAAATTTTGTTCTTGCGATAAATGTTTGTTTCGCAATATGTCGCTTAAATATTTCTCATATTGTATCGTATAGTTTATGCGCTTTTAAATTTCACCCTGCTAAGCCAAACCATTTTCTTTGTAAGAGTTATCTCCCTATTCACTGTTTATCATCTGTGTGCATCTCCTTCGTAACAAAAAAAGATATCGACAAAATTCATTTTACAAATTGTTCGTTACATCCTCAGTAATTTTTGGCGTATTTGGATCGAAGCGATTCGAAGAAATTTTATAGGAGTTATCTATCTTTACGGAATAAATTTGTCGGTATGTTTTTTTAACTCATAAACCGTTAACCGTATAACCCTGGAATGTTTTTATTTGAGTCCCCTGATTCCTAACTTAGAAAATTAGGTCAAGGTCAAAGGTCAAGGTCATATTTTAGATTTTCATATGTCTTTGATTTCCCTATAACTCTTGAACGGTTATAGATACAAAAAAATTAAGCAGTGAAAAATGCTTGGTACTTCAAGGGGCAACTTTTTTACATTATGACTATATTGATTTTACCATCATGTAAGGGACATAACTCCCATCGATGGTTTTTAAAAAGCCATTTTTAGGCAAAACTCTTAAACAAAAGGTCCTTGACCCATAGGGTCTTTTGCAATGACCTTGTGGAGCAATGACATTGACGAAGGTTATAAGGTCAAAGGTCAAGGTCATCAAATTATGTGGTTTTGGCACTATTTAAACAGTTTTATGTGTGTTTGAATTTCAACCAACCAACCAACCAACATACCAACCAACCAACCAACCAACCAACCAATCAATCAATCAATCAATCAATCAATCAATCATGATCATGATCAATCAACCAATAATGATCATGATCAATCAATCAATCATGTTTCCGTCTCATGTGTTTCTCATAGGGTTCAACCAACCAACCAACCAACCAACCAACCAGCCAACCAACCAATCAATCAATCAATCAATCAATCAATCAATCAATCAATCAATCATGATCATGATCAACCAATCATGTTTCCGTCTCATGTGTTTAATAAAGGTCCAAGATCTTCTTTGTGTCTTTTTCCGTGTTTCAATTGACCCTATCCAACGTGTTTAACCAACCAACCAAACAACCAACTAATCAATCAATCAATCAATCAATCAATCATGATCATGATCAACCAATCATGTTTCCGTCTCATGTGTTTAATAAAGGTCCAAGATCTTCTTTGTGTCTTTTTCCGTGTTTCAAATGACCCTATCCAACGTGTTTAACCAACCAACCAACCAACCAACCAACCAACCAACTAATCAATCAATCAATCAATCAATCAATCAATCAATCAATCAATCATGATCATGATCAATCAATCATGTTTCCGTCTCATGTGTTTAATATAGGGTCCAAGATCTTCTTTGTTTCTTTTTCCGTGTTTCAATTGACCCTATCCAACGTGTTTAACCAACCAACCAACCAACCAACCAACCAACTAACCAACTAATCAATCAATCAATCAATCAATCAATCAATCAATCAATCAATCTGTATGACTGTTTAATCATGACAGTTTATTGAAGGAACAAACTCTCAATTATTCAAGAAAAATTTAAATTTAATATTGTTCATACGTCACTTCTGAAAAAAAAATCCACATGTTCTCTGAAACTACAAGTACAATCGACCTCAAAATTTGCAGTCAGCAGGGCATACATGTACTAAACGTTTATAAAAAAACTTGGTGCAGATATCTCTCAAAGCTTTTCCTAGAGAAAAGAAATGGCAATGCCGTAAAAATCGCTTGCTAGGTCCGTTAATCTCAGTAAAAACCTACAATAAAATGTCCGCTCCGAGTTTGAAATACTAATCTGTGTTACAAACAGGTGCTGAAAAATGTACATTATCAGAAAATAATCAATAAATGTGTTTTAAAGTTACACCGGATCAATTAAATCCAAAACATGCACTACTTGTGAACTGTCATCAAAATGTCAATTTCCTACAATAACAAAAGAAATTACATTGTGTACATTCCATCTCTATAGATGTTGTCTGTTAAACGTCCCCACCTAAAAAGAAATAAAAAGACTATCTTTTCGTTATTATAAACCCGTGTCACGTGATGTGGCGCGCGCGCTGTACCTAAAATAAAAGAAAAACTTTCCAAACTAAACATGAAACGTCTCCGGTAACAATAATATAGACCCCATACAGAAACGAACAAACAAATAAACAAACAAACAAACAAACACCCCCCCCCCCCCCCCCAATTCAATTAATTTTACAGGGGGAAAGACCCCCTACAATTGATTTTTTAAAGCAATTGATTTATATTGTAAAAAACCTTTTTAACCATTCTGTTCCGTTAATAAAAAAATAAAAATCTCCCCGAGACCCCCTTTTGCCCCCCCCCCCTTTTTTTTTTAACCCTCCACTTACAACTGAATGTAGGTTGTGTGCTATCTATCCTATCAACGTAAAACGAACGACAACTCCAGTTTTTTCAATATTATTAGGTCTTTCCACTTTTCTGTGGAAAGCCTATTGTATTTGTTCTGATTATTATTATTTTTTTTTTTTTCCGCCAAATTTTGTTCTTGCGATAAATGTTTGTTTCGCAATATGTCGCTTAAATATTTCTCATATTGTATCGTATAGTTTATGCGCTTTTAAATTTCACCCTGCTAAGCCAAACCATTTTCTTTGTAAGAGTTATCTCCCTATTCACTGTTTATCATCTGTGTGCATCTCCTTCGTAACAAAAAAAGATATCGACAAAATTCATTTTACAAATTGTTCGTTACATCCTCAGTAATTTTTGGCGTATTTGGATCGAAGCGATTCGAAGAAATTTTATAGGAGTTATCTATCTTTACGGAATAAATTTGTCGGTATGTTTTTTTAACTCATAAACCGTTAACCGTATAACCCTGGAATGTTTTTATTTGAGTCCCCTGATTCCTAACTTAGAAAATTAGGTCAAGGTCAAAGGTCAAGGTCATATTTTAGATTTTCATATGTCTTTGATTTCCCTATAACTCTTGAACGGTTATAGATACAAAAAAATTAAGCAGTGAAAAATGCTTGGTACTTCAAGGGGCAACTTTTTTACATTATGACTATATTGATTTTACCATCATGTAAGGGACATAACTCCCATCGATGGTTTTTAAAAAGCCATTTTTAGGCAAAACTCTTAAACAAAAGGTCCTTGACCCATAGGGTCTTTTGCAATGACCTTGTGGAGCAATGACATTGACGAAGGTTATAAGGTCAAAGGTCAAGGTCATCAAATTATGTGGTTTTGGCACTATTTAAACAGTTTTATGTGTGTTTGAATTTCAACCAACCAACCAACCAACATACCAACCAACCAACCAACCAACCAACCAATCAATCAATCAATCAATCAATCAATCAATCATGATCATGATCAATCAACCAATAATGATCATGATCAATCAATCAATCATGTTTCCGTCTCATGTGTTTCTCATAGGGTTCAACCAACCAACCAACCAACCAACCAACCAGCCAACCAACCAATCAATCAATCAATCAATCAATCAATCAATCAATCAATCAATCATGATCATGATCAACCAATCATGTTTCCGTCTCATGTGTTTAATAAAGGTCCAAGATCTTCTTTGTGTCTTTTTCCGTGTTTCAATTGACCCTATCCAACGTGTTTAACCAACCAACCAAACAACCAACTAATCAATCAATCAATCAATCAATCAATCATGATCATGATCAACCAATCATGTTTCCGTCTCATGTGTTTAATAAAGGTCCAAGATCTTCTTTGTGTCTTTTTCCGTGTTTCAAATGACCCTATCCAACGTGTTTAACCAACCAACCAACCAACCAACCAACCAACCAACTAATCAATCAATCAATCAATCAATCAATCAATCAATCAATCAATCATGATCATGATCAATCAATCATGTTTCCGTCTCATGTGTTTAATATAGGGTCCAAGATCTTCTTTGTTTCTTTTTCCGTGTTTCAATTGACCCTATCCAACGTGTTTAACCAACCAACCAACCAACCAACCAACCAACTAACCAACTAATCAATCAATCAATCAATCAATCAATCAATCAATCAATCAATCTGTATGACTGTTTAATCATGACAGTTTATTGAAGGAACAAACTCTCAATTATTCAAGAAAAATTTAAATTTAATATTGTTCATACGTCACTTCTGAAAAAAAAATCCACATGTTCTCTGAAACTACAAGTACAATCGACCTCAAAATTTGCAGTCAGCAGGGCATACATGTACTAAACGTTTATAAAAAAACTTGGTGCAGATATCTCTCAAAGCTTTTCCTAGAGAAAAGAAATGGCAATGCCGTAAAAATCGCTTGCTAGGTCCGTTAATCTCAGTAAAAACCTACAATAAAATGTCCGCTCCGAGTTTGAAATACTAATCTGTGTTACAAACAGGTGCTGAAAAATGTACATTATCAGAAAATAATCAATAAATGTGTTTTAAAGTTACACCGGATCAATTAAATCCAAAACATGCACTACTTGTGAACTGTCATCAAAATGTCAATTTCCTACAATAACAAAAGAAATTACATTGTGTACATTCCATCTCTATAGATGTTGTCTGTTAAACGTCCCCACCTAAAAAGAAATAAAAAGACTATCTTTTCGTTATTATAAACCCGTGTCACGTGATGTGGCGCGCGCGCTGTACCTAAAATAAAAGAAAAACTTTCCAAACTAAACATGAAACGTCTCCGGTAACAATAATATAGACCCCATACAGAAACGAACAAACAAATAAACAAACAAACAAACAAACACCCCCCCCCCCCCCCCCCCCCAATTCAATTAATTTTACAGGGGGAAAGACCCCCTACAATTGATTTTTTAAAGCAATTGATTTATATTGTAAAAAACCTTTTTAACCATTCTGTTCCGTTAATAAAAAAATAAAAATCTCCCCGAGACCCCCTTTTGCCCCCCCCCCCTTTTTTTTTTAACCCTCCACTTACAACTGAATGTAGGTTGTGTGCTATCTATCCTATCAACGTAAAACGAACGACAACTCCAGTTTTTTCAATATTATTAGGTCTTTCCACTTTTCTGTGGAAAGCCTATTGTATTTGTTCTGATTATTATTATTTTTTTTTTTTTCCGCCAAATTTTGTTCTTGCGATAAATGTTTGTTTCGCAATATGTCGCTTAAATATTTCTCATATTGTATCGTATAGTTTATGCGCTTTTAAATTTCACCCTGCTAAGCCAAACCATTTTCTTTGTAAGAGTTATCTCCCTATTCACTGTTTATCATCTGTGTGCATCTCCTTCGTAACAAAAAAAGATATCGACAAAATTCATTTTACAAATTGTTCGTTACATCCTCAGTAATTTTTGGCGTATTTGGATCGAAGCGATTCGAAGAAATTTTATAGGAGTTATCTATCTTTACGGAATAAATTTGTCGGTATGTTTTTTTAACTCATAAACCGTTAACCGTATAACCCTGGAATGTTTTTATTTGAGTCCCCTGATTCCTAACTTAGAAAATTAGGTCAAGGTCAAAGGTCAAGGTCATATTTTAGATTTTCATATGTCTTTGATTTCCCTATAACTCTTGAACGGTTATAGATACAAAAAAATTAAGCAGTGAAAAATGCTTGGTACTTCAAGGGGCAACTTTTTTACATTATGACTATATTGATTTTACCATCATGTAAGGGACATAACTCCCATCGATGGTTTTTAAAAAGCCATTTTTAGGCAAAACTCTTAAACAAAAGGTCCTTGACCCATAGGGTCTTTTGCAATGACCTTGTGGAGCAATGACATTGACGAAGGTTATAAGGTCAAAGGTCAAGGTCATCAAATTATGTGGTTTTGGCACTATTTAAACAGTTTTATGTGTGTTTGAATTTCAACCAACCAACCAACCAACATACCAACCAACCAACCAACCAACCAACCAATCAATCAATCAATCAATCAATCAATCAATCATGATCATGATCAATCAACCAATAATGATCATGATCAATCAATCAATCATGTTTCCGTCTCATGTGTTTCTCATAGGGTTCAACCAACCAACCAACCAACCAACCAGCCAACCAACCAATCAATCAATCAATCAATCAATCAATCAATCAATCAATCAATCATGATCATGATCAACCAATCATGTTTCCGTCTCATGTGTTTAATAAAGGTCCAAGATCTTCTTTGTGTCTTTTTCCGTGTTTCAATTGACCCTATCCAACGTGTTTAACCAACCAACCAAACAACCAACTAATCAATCAATCAATCAATCAATCAATCATGATCATGATCAACCAATCATGTTTCCGTCTCATGTGTTTAATAAAGGTCCAAGATCTTCTTTGTGTCTTTTTCCGTGTTTCAAATGACCCTATCCAACGTGTTTAACCAACCAACCAACCAACCAACCAACCAACCAACTAATCAATCAATCAATCAATCAATCAATCAATCAATCAATCAATCATGATCATGATCAATCAATCATGTTTCCGTCTCATGTGTTTAATATAGGGTCCAAGATCTTCTTTGTTTCTTTTTCCGTGTTTCAATTGACCCTATCCAACGTGTTTAACCAACCAACCAACCAACCAACCAACCAACTAACCAACTAATCAATCAATCAATCAATCAATCAATCAATCAATCAATCAATCTGTATGACTGTTTAATCATGACAGTTTATTGAAGGAACAAACTCTCAATTATTCAAGAAAAATTTAAATTTAATATTGTTCATACGTCACTTCTGAAAAAAAAATCCACATGTTCTCTGAAACTACAAGTACAATCGACCTCAAAATTTGCAGTCAGCAGGGCATACATGTACTAAACGTTTATAAAAAAACTTGGTGCAGATATCTCTCAAAGCTTTTCCTAGAGAAAAGAAATGGCAATGCCGTAAAAATCGCTTGCTAGGTCCGTTAATCTCAGTAAAAACCTACAATAAAATGTCCGCTCCGAGTTTGAAATACTAATCTGTGTTACAAACAGGTGCTGAAAAATGTACATTATCAGAAAATAATCAATAAATGTGTTTTAAAGTTACACCGGATCAATTAAATCCAAAACATGCACTACTTGTGAACTGTCATCAAAATGTCAATTTCCTACAATAACAAAAGAAATTACATTGTGTACATTCCATCTCTATAGATGTTGTCTGTTAAACGTCCCCACCTAAAAAGAAATAAAAAGACTATCTTTTCGTTATTATAAACCCGTGTCACGTGATGTGGCGCGCGCGCTGTACCTAAAATAAAAGAAAAACTTTCCAAACTAAACATGAAACGTCTCCGGTAACAATAATATAGACCCCATACAGAAACGAACAAACAAATAAACAAACAAACAAACAAACACCCCCCCCCCCCCCCCAATTCAATTAATTTTACAGGGGGAAAGACCCCCTACAATTGATTTTTTAAAGCAATTGATTTATATTGTAAAAAACCTTTTTAACCATTCTGTTCCGTTAATAAAAAAATAAAAATCTCCCCGAGACCCCCTTTTGCCCCCCCCCTTTTTTTTTTAACCCTCCACTTACAACTGAATGTAGGTTGTGTGCTATCTATCCTATCAACGTAAAACGAACGACAACTCCAGTTTTTTCAATATTATTAGGTCTTTCCACTTTTCTGTGGAAAGCCTATTGTATTTGTTCTGATTATTATTATTTTTTTTTTTTTCCGCCAAATTTTGTTCTTGCGATAAATGTTTGTTTCGCAATATGTCGCTTAAATATTTCTCATATTGTATCGTATAGTTTATGCGCTTTTAAATTTCACCCTGCTAAGCCAAACCATTTTCTTTGTAAGAGTTATCTCCCTATTCACTGTTTATCATCTGTGTGCATCTCCTTCGTAACAAAAAAAGATATCGACAAAATTCATTTTACAAATTGTTCGTTACATCCTCAGTAATTTTTGGCGTATTTGGATCGAAGCGATTCGAAGAAATTTTATAGGAGTTATCTATCTTTACGGAATAAATTTGTCGGTATGTTTTTTTAACTCATAAACCGTTAACCGTATAACCCTGGAATGTTTTTATTTGAGTCCCCTGATTCCTAACTTAGAAAATTAGGTCAAGGTCAAAGGTCAAGGTCATATTTTAGATTTTCATATGTCTTTGATTTCCCTATAACTCTTGAACGGTTATAGATACAAAAAAATTAAGCAGTGAAAAATGCTTGGTACTTCAAGGGGCAACTTTTTTACATTATGACTATATTGATTTTACCATCATGTAAGGGACATAACTCCCATCGATGGTTTTTAAAAAGCCATTTTTAGGCAAAACTCTTAAACAAAAGGTCCTTGACCCATAGGGTCTTTTGCAATGACCTTGTGGAGCAATGACATTGACGAAGGTTATAAGGTCAAAGGTCAAGGTCATCAAATTATGTGGTTTTGGCACTATTTAAACAGTTTTATGTGTGTTTGAATTTCAACCAACCAACCAACCAACATACCAACCAACCAACCAACCAACCAACCAATCAATCAATCAATCAATCAATCAATCAATCATGATCATGATCAATCAACCAATAATGATCATGATCAATCAATCAATCATGTTTCCGTCTCATGTGTTTCTCATAGGGTTCAACCAACCAACCAACCAACCAACCAGCCAACCAACCAATCAATCAATCAATCAATCAATCAATCAATCAATCAATCAATCATGATCATGATCAACCAATCATGTTTCCGTCTCATGTGTTTAATAAAGGTCCAAGATCTTCTTTGTGTCTTTTTCCGTGTTTCAATTGACCCTATCCAACGTGTTTAACCAACCAACCAAACAACCAACTAATCAATCAATCAATCAATCAATCAATCATGATCATGATCAACCAATCATGTTTCCGTCTCATGTGTTTAATAAAGGTCCAAGATCTTCTTTGTGTCTTTTTCCGTGTTTCAAATGACCCTATCCAACGTGTTTAACCAACCAACCAACCAACCAACCAACCAACCAACTAATCAATCAATCAATCAATCAATCAATCAATCAATCAATAAATCATGATCATGATCAATCAATCATGTTTCCGTCTCATGTGTTTAATATAGGGTCCAAGATCTTCTTTGTTTCTTTTTCCGTGTTTCAATTGACCCTATCCAACGTGTTTAACCAACCAACCAACCAACCAACCAACCAACTAACCAACTAATCAATCAATCAATCAATCAATCAATCAATCAATCAATCAATCTGTATGACTGTTTAATCATGACAGTTTATTGAAGGAACAAACTCTCAATTATTCAAGAAAAATTTAAATTTAATATTGTTCATACGTCACTTCTGAAAAAAAAATCCACATGTTCTCTGAAACTACAAGTACAATCGACCTCAAAATTTGCAGTCAGCAGGGCATACATGTACTAAACGTTTATAAAAAAACTTGGTGCAGATATCTCTCAAAGCTTTTCCTAGAGAAAAGAAATGGCAATGCCGTAAAAATCGCTTGCTAGGTCCGTTAATCTCAGTAAAAACCTACAATAAAATGTCCGCTCCGAGTTTGAAATACTAATCTGTGTTACAAACAGGTGCTGAAAAATGTACATTATCAGAAAATAATCAATAAATGTGTTTTAAAGTTACACCGGATCAATTAAATCCAAAACATGCACTACTTGTGAACTGTCATCAAAATGTCAATTTCCTACAATAACAAAAGAAATTACATTGTGTACATTCCATCTCTATAGATGTTGTCTGTTAAACGTCCCCACCTAAAAAGAAATAAAAAGACTATCTTTTCGTTATTATAAACCCGTGTCACGTGATGTGGCGCGCGCGCTGTACCTAAAATAAAAGAAAAACTTTCCAAACTAAACATGAAACGTCTCCGGTAACAATAATATAGACCCCATACAGAAACGAACAAACAAATAAACAAACAAACAAACAAACACCCCCCCCCCCCCCCCCAATTCAATTAATTTTACAGGGGGAAAGACCCCCTACAATTGATTTTTTAAAGCAATTGATTTATATTGTAAAAAACCTTTTTAACCATTCTGTTCCGTTAATAAAAAAATAAAAATCTCCCCGAGACCCCCTTTTGCCCCCCCCCTTTTTTTTTTAACCCTCCACTTACAACTGAATGTAGGTTGTGTGCTATCTATCCTATCAACGTAAAACGAACGACAACTCCAGTTTTTTCAATATTATTAGGTCTTTCCACTTTTCTGTGGAAAGCCTATTGTATTTGTTCTGATTATTATTATTTTTTTTTTTTTCCGCCAAATTTTGTTCTTGCGATAAATGTTTGTTTCGCAATATGTCGCTTAAATATTTCTCATATTGTATCGTATAGTTTATGCGCTTTTAAATTTCACCCTGCTAAGCCAAACCATTTTCTTTGTAAGAGTTATCTCCCTATTCACTGTTTATCATCTGTGTGCATCTCCTTCGTAACAAAAAAAGATATCGACAAAATTCATTTTACAAATTGTTCGTTACATCCTCAGTAATTTTTGGCGTATTTGGATCGAAGCGATTCGAAGAAATTTTATAGGAGTTATCTATCTTTACGGAATAAATTTGTCGGTATGTTTTTTTAACTCATAAACCGTTAACCGTATAACCCTGGAATGTTTTTATTTGAGTCCCCTGATTCCTAACTTAGAAAATTAGGTCAAGGTCAAAGGTCAAGGTCATATTTTAGATTTTCATATGTCTTTGATTTCCCTATAACTCTTGAACGGTTATAGATACAAAAAAATTAAGCAGTGAAAAATGCTTGGTACTTCAAGGGGCAACTTTTTTACATTATGACTATATTGATTTTACCATCATGTAAGGGACATAACTCCCATCGATGGTTTTTAAAAAGCCATTTTTAGGCAAAACTCTTAAACAAAAGGTCCTTGACCCATAGGGTCTTTTGCAATGACCTTGTGGAGCAATGACATTGACGAAGGTTATAAGGTCAAAGGTCAAGGTCATCAAATTATGTGGTTTTGGCACTATTTAAACAGTTTTATGTGTGTTTGAATTTCAACCAACCAACCAACCAACATACCAACCAACCAACCAACCAACCAACCAATCAATCAATCAATCAATCAATCAATCAATCATGATCATGATCAATCAACCAATAATGATCATGATCAATCAATCAATCATGTTTCCGTCTCATGTGTTTCTCATAGGGTTCAACCAACCAACCAACCAACCAACCAGCCAACCAACCAATCAATCAATCAATCAATCAATCAATCAATCAATCAATCAATCATGATCATGATCAACCAATCATGTTTCCGTCTCATGTGTTTAATAAAGGTCCAAGATCTTCTTTGTGTCTTTTTCCGTGTTTCAATTGACCCTATCCAACGTGTTTAACCAACCAACCAAACAACCAACTAATCAATCAATCAATCAATCAATCAATCATGATCATGATCAACCAATCATGTTTCCGTCTCATGTGTTTAATAAAGGTCCAAGATCTTCTTTGTGTCTTTTTCCGTGTTTCAAATGACCCTATCCAACGTGTTTAACCAACCAACCAACCAACCAACCAACCAACCAACTAATCAATCAATCAATCAATCAATCAATCAATCAATCAATAAATCATGATCATGATCAATCAATCATGTTTCCGTCTCATGTGTTTAATATAGGGTCCAAGATCTTCTTTGTTTCTTTTTCCGTGTTTCAATTGACCCTATCCAACGTGTTTAACCAACCAACCAACCAACCAACCAACCAACTAACCAACTAATCAATCAATCAATCAATCAATCAATCAATCAATCAATCAATCTGTATGACTGTTTAATCATGACAGTTTATTGAAGGAACAAACTCTCAATTATTCAAGAAAAATTTAAATTTAATATTGTTCATACGTCACTTCTGAAAAAAAAATCCACATGTTCTCTGAAACTACAAGTACAATCGACCTCAAAATTTGCAGTCAGCAGGGCATACATGTACTAAACGTTTATAAAAAAACTTGGTGCAGATATCTCTCAAAGCTTTTCCTAGAGAAAAGAAATGGCAATGCCGTAAAAATCGCTTGCTAGGTCCGTTAATCTCAGTAAAAACCTACAATAAAATGTCCGCTCCGAGTTTGAAATACTAATCTGTGTTACAAACAGGTGCTGAAAAATGTACATTATCAGAAAATAATCAATAAATGTGTTTTAAAGTTACACCGGATCAATTAAATCCAAAACATGCACTACTTGTGAACTGTCATCAAAATGTCAATTTCCTACAATAACAAAAGAAATTACATTGTGTACATTCCATCTCTATAGATGTTGTCTGTTAAACGTCCCCACCTAAAAAGAAATAAAAAGACTATCTTTTCGTTATTATAAACCCGTGTCACGTGATGTGGCGCGCGCGCTGTACCTAAAATAAAAGAAAAACTTTCCAAACTAAACATGAAACGTCTCCGGTAACAATAATATAGACCCCATACAGAAACGAACAAACAAATAAACAAACAAACAAACAAACACCCCCCCCCCCCCCAATTCAATTAATTTTACAGGGGGAAAGACCCCCTACAATTGATTTTTTAAAGCAATTGATTTATATTGTAAAAAACCTTTTTAACCATTCTGTTCCGTTAATAAAAAAATAAAAATCTCCCCGAGACCCCCTTTTGCCCCCCCCCTTTTTTTTTTAACCCTCCACTTACAACTGAATGTAGGTTGTGTGCTATCTATCCTATCAACGTAAAACGAACGACAACTCCAGTTTTTTCAATATTATTAGGTCTTTCCACTTTTCTGTGGAAAGCCTATTGTATTTGTTCTGATTATTATTATTTTTTTTTTTTTCCGCCAAATTTTGTTCTTGCGATAAATGTTTGTTTCGCAATATGTCGCTTAAATATTTCTCATATTGTATCGTATAGTTTATGCGCTTTTAAATTTCACCCTGCTAAGCCAAACCATTTTCTTTGTAAGAGTTATCTCCCTATTCACTGTTTATCATCTGTGTGCATCTCCTTCGTAACAAAAAAAGATATCGACAAAATTCATTTTACAAATTGTTCGTTACATCCTCAGTAATTTTTGGCGTATTTGGATCGAAGCGATTCGAAGAAATTTTATAGGAGTTATCTATCTTTACGGAATAAATTTGTCGGTATGTTTTTTTAACTCATAAACCGTTAACCGTATAACCCTGGAATGTTTTTATTTGAGTCCCCTGATTCCTAACTTAGAAAATTAGGTCAAGGTCAAAGGTCAAGGTCATATTTTAGATTTTCATATGTCTTTGATTTCCCTATAACTCTTGAACGGTTATAGATACAAAAAAATTAAGCAGTGAAAAATGCTTGGTACTTCAAGGGGCAACTTTTTTACATTATGACTATATTGATTTTACCATCATGTAAGGGACATAACTCCCATCGATGGTTTTTAAAAAGCCATTTTTAGGCAAAACTCTTAAACAAAAGGTCCTTGACCCATAGGGTCTTTTGCAATGACCTTGTGGAGCAATGACATTGACGAAGGTTATAAGGTCAAAGGTCAAGGTCATCAAATTATGTGGTTTTGGCACTATTTAAACAGTTTTATGTGTGTTTGAATTTCAACCAACCAACCAACCAACATACCAACCAACCAACCAACCAACCAACCAATCAATCAATCAATCAATCAATCAATCAATCATGATCATGATCAATCAACCAATAATGATCATGATCAATCAATCAATCATGTTTCCGTCTCATGTGTTTCTCATAGGGTTCAACCAACCAACCAACCAACCAACCAGCCAACCAACCAATCAATCAATCAATCAATCAATCAATCAATCAATCAATCAATCATGATCATGATCAACCAATCATGTTTCCGTCTCATGTGTTTAATAAAGGTCCAAGATCTTCTTTGTGTCTTTTTCCGTGTTTCAATTGACCCTATCCAACGTGTTTAACCAACCAACCAAACAACCAACTAATCAATCAATCAATCAATCAATCAATCATGATCATGATCAACCAATCATGTTTCCGTCTCATGTGTTTAATAAAGGTCCAAGATCTTCTTTGTGTCTTTTTCCGTGTTTCAAATGACCCTATCCAACGTGTTTAACCAACCAACCAACCAACCAACCAACCAACCAACTAATCAATCAATCAATCAATCAATCAATCAATCAATCAATCAATCATGATCATGATCAATCAATCATGTTTCCGTCTCATGTGTTTAATATAGGGTCCAAGATCTTCTTTGTTTCTTTTTCCGTGTTTCAATTGACCCTATCCAACGTGTTTAACCAACCAACCAACCAACCAACCAACCAACTAACCAACTAATCAATCAATCAATCAATCAATCAATCAATCAATCAATCAATCTGTATGACTGTTTAATCATGACAGTTTATTGAAGGAACAAACTCTCAATTATTCAAGAAAAATTTAAATTTAATATTGTTCATACGTCACTTCTGAAAAAAAAATCCACATGTTCTCTGAAACTACAAGTACAATCGACCTCAAAATTTGCAGTCAGCAGGGCATACATGTACTAAACGTTTATAAAAAAACTTGGTGCAGATATCTCTCAAAGCTTTTCCTAGAGAAAAGAAATGGCAATGCCGTAAAAATCGCTTGCTAGGTCCGTTAATCTCAGTAAAAACCTACAATAAAATGTCCGCTCCGAGTTTGAAATACTAATCTGTGTTACAAACAGGTGCTGAAAAATGTACATTATCAGAAAATAATCAATAAATGTGTTTTAAAGTTACACCGGATCAATTAAATCCAAAACATGCACTACTTGTGAACTGTCATCAAAATGTCAATTTCCTACAATAACAAAAGAAATTACATTGTGTACATTCCATCTCTATAGATGTTGTCTGTTAAACGTCCCCACCTAAAAAGAAATAAAAAGACTATCTTTTCGTTATTATAAACCCGTGTCACGTGATGTGGCGCGCGCGCTGTACCTAAAATAAAAGAAAAACTTTCCAAACTAAACATGAAACGTCTCCGGTAACAATAATATAGACCCCATACAGAAACGAACAAACAAATAAACAAACAAACAAACAAACACCCCCCCCCCCCCCCCCCCCCAATTCAATTAATTTTACAGGGGGAAAGACCCCCTACAATTGATTTTTTAAAGCAATTGATTTATATTGTAAAAAACCTTTTTAACCATTCTGTTCCGTTAATAAAAAAATAAAAATCTCCCCGAGACCCCCTTTTGCCCCCCCCCCCCTTTTTTTTTAACCCTCCACTTACAACTGAATGTAGGTTGTGTGCTATCTATCCTATCAACGTAAAACGAACGACAACTCCAGTTTTTTCAATATTATTAGGTCTTTCCACTTTTCTGTGGAAAGCCTATTGTATTTGTTCTGATTATTATTATTTTTTTTTTTTTCCGCCAAATTTTGTTCTTGCGATAAATGTTTGTTTCGCAATATGTCGCTTAAATATTTCTCATATTGTATCGTATAGTTTATGCGCTTTTAAATTTCACCCTGCTAAGCCAAACCATTTTCTTTGTAAGAGTTATCTCCCTATTCACTGTTTATCATCTGTGTGCATCTCCTTCGTAACAAAAAAAGATATCGACAAAATTCATTTTACAAATTGTTCGTTACATCCTCAGTAATTTTTGGCGTATTTGGATCGAAGCGATTCGAAGAAATTTTATAGGAGTTATCTATCTTTACGGAATAAATTTGTCGGTATGTTTTTTTAACTCATAAACCGTTAACCGTATAACCCTGGAATGTTTTTATTTGAGTCCCCTGATTCCTAACTTAGAAAATTAGGTCAAGGTCAAAAGTCAAGGTCATATTTTAGATTTTCATATGTCTTTGATTTCCCTATAACTCTTGAACGGTTAT
Source organism: Mytilus trossulus (assembly GCF_036588685.1). Lineage (NCBI taxonomy): Eukaryota > Metazoa > Mollusca > Bivalvia > Mytilida > Mytilidae > Mytilus > Mytilus trossulus. Next base: position 57,674,100 of record NC_086384.1, read on the forward strand.
AGATACAAAAAAATTAAGCAGTGAAAAATGCTTGGTACTTCAAGGGGCAACTTTTTTACATTATGACTATATTGATTTTACCATCATGTAAGGGACATAACTCCCATCGATGGTTTTTAAAAAGCCATTTTTAGGCAAAACTCTTAAACAAAAGGTCCTTGACCCATAGGGTCTTTTGCAATGACCTTGTGGAGCAATGACATTGACGAAGGTTATAAGGTCAAAGGTCAAGGTCATCAAATTATGTGGTTTTGGCACTATTTAAACAGTTTTATGTGTGTTTGAATTTCAACCAACCAACCAACCAACATACCAACCAACCAACCAACCAACCAACCAATCAATCAATCAATCAATCAATCAATCATGATCATGATCAATCAACCAATAATGATCATGATCAATCAATCAATCATGTTTCCGTCTCATGTGTTTCTCATAGGGTTCAACCAACCAACCAACCAACCAACCAGCCAACCAACCAATCAATCAATCAATCAATCAATCAATCAATCAATCAATCAATCATGATCATGATCAACCAATCATGTTTCCGTCTCATGTGTTTAATAAAGGTCCAAGATCTTCTTTGTGTCTTTTTCCGTGTTTCAATTGACCCTATCCAACGTGTTTAACCAACCAACCAAACAACCAACTAATCAATCAATCAATCAATCAATCAATCATGATCATGATCAACCAATCATGTTTCCGTCTCATGTGTTTAATAAAGGTCCAAGATCTTCTTTGTGTCTTTTTCCGTGTTTCAAATGACCCTATCCAACGTGTTTAACCAACCAACCAACCAACCAACCAACCAACCAACTAATCAATCAATCAATCAATCAATCAATCAATCAATCAATCAATCATGATCATGATCAATCAATCATGTTTCCGTCTCATGTGTTTAATATAGGGTCCAAGATCTTCTTTGTTTCTTTTTCCGTGTTTCAATTGACCCTATCCAACGTGTTTAACCAACCAACCAACCAACCAACCAACCAACTAACCAACTAATCAATCAATCAATCAATCAATCAATCAATCAATCAATCAATCTGTATGACTGTTTAATCATGACAGTTTATTGAAGGAACAAACTCTCAATTATTCAAGAAAAATTTAAATTTAATATTGTTCATACGTCACTTCTGAAAAAAAAATCCACATGTTCTCTGAAACTACAAGTACAATCGACCTCAAAATTTGCAGTCAGCAGGGCATACATGTACTAAACGTTTATAAAAAAACTTGGTGCAGATATCTCTCAAAGCTTTTCCTAGAGAAAAGAAATGGCAATGCCGTAAAAATCGCTTGCTAGGTCCGTTAATCTCAGTAAAAACCTACAATAAAATGTCCGCTCCGAGTTTGAAATACTAATCTGTGTTACAAACAGGTGCTGAAAAATGTACATTATCAGAAAATAATCAATAAATGTGTTTTAAAGTTACACCGGATCAATTAAATCCAAAACATGCACTACTTGTGAACTGTCATCAAAATGTCAATTTCCTACAATAACAAAAGAAATTACATTGTGTACATTCCATCTCTATAGATGTTGTCTGTTAAACGTCCCCACCTAAAAAGAAATAAAAAGACTATCTTTTCGTTATTATAAACCCGTGTCACGTGATGTGGCGCGCGCGCTGTACCTAAAATAAAAGAAAAACTTTCCAAACTAAACATGAAACGTCTCCGGTAACAATAATATAGACCCCATACAGAAACGAACAAACAAATAAACAAACAAACAAACAAACACCCCCCCCCCCCCCCCCCCCCAATTCAATTAATTTTACAGGGGGAAAGACCCCCTACAATTGATTTTTTAAAGCAATTGATTTATATTGTAAAAAACCTTTTTAACCATTCTGTTCCGTTAATAAAAAAATAAAAATCTCCCCGAGACCCCCTTTTGCCCCCCCCCCTTTTTTTTTAACCCTCCACTTACAACTGAATGTAGGTTGTGTGCTATCTATCCTATCAACGTAAAACGAACGACAACTCCAGTTTTTTCAATATTATTAGGTCTTTCCACTTTTCTGTGGAAAGCCTATTGTATTTGTTCTGATTATTATTATTTTTTTTTTTTTCCGCCAAATTTTGTTCTTGCGATAAATGTTTGTTTCGCAATATGTCGCTTAAATATTTCTCATATTGTATCGTATAGTTTATGCGCTTTTAAATTTCACCCTGCTAAGCCAAACCATTTTCTTTGTAAGAGTTATCTCCCTATTCACTGTTTATCATCTGTGTGCATCTCCTTCGTAACAAAAAAAGATATCGACAAAATTCATTTTACAAATTGTTCGTTACATCCTCAGTAATTTTTGGCGTATTTGGATCGAAGCGATTCGAAGAAATTTTATAGGAGTTATCTATCTTTACGGAATAAATTTGTCGGTATGTTTTTTTAACTCATAAACCGTTAACCGTATAACCCTGGAATGTTTTTATTTGAGTCCCCTGATTCCTAACTTAGAAAATTAGGTCAAGGTCAAAAGTCAAGGTCATATTTTAGATTTTCATATGTCTTTGATTTCCCTATAACTCTTGAACGGTTATAGATACAAAAAAATTAAGCAGTGAAAAATGCTTGGTACTTCAAGGGGCAACTTTTTTACATTATGACTATATTGATTTTACCATCATGTAAGGGACATAACTCCCATCGATGGTTTTTAAAAAGCCATTTTTAGGCAAAACTCTTAAACAAAAGGTCCTTGACCCATAGGGTCTTTTGCAATGACCTTGTGGAGCAATGACATTGACGAAGGTTATAAGGTCAAAGGTCAAGGTCATCAAATTATGTGGTTTTGGCACTATTTAAACAGTTTTATGTGTGTTTGAATTTCAACCAACCAACCAACCAACATACCAACCAACCAACCAACCAACCAACCAATCAATCAATCAATCAATCAATCAATCAATCATGATCATGATCAATCAACCAATAATGATCATGATCAATCAATCAATCATGTTTCCGTCTCATGTGTTTCTCATAGGGTTCAACCAACCAACCAACCAACCAACCAGCCAACCAACCAATCAATCAATCAATCAATCAATCAATCAATCAATCAATCAATCATGATCATGATCAACCAATCATGTTTCCGTCTCATGTGTTTAATAAAGGTCCAAGATCTTCTTTGTGTCTTTTTCCGTGTTTCAATTGACCCTATCCAACGTGTTTAACCAACCAACCAAACAACCAACTAATCAATCAATCAATCAATCAATCAATCATGATCATGATCAACCAATCATGTTTCCGTCTCATGTGTTTAATAAAGGTCCAAGATCTTCTTTGTGTCTTTTTCCGTGTTTCAAATGACCCTATCCAACGTGTTTAACCAACCAACCAACCAACCAACCAACCAACCAACTAATCAATCAATCAATCAATCAATCAATCAATCAATCAATAAATCATGATCATGATCAATCAATCATGTTTCCGTCTCATGTGTTTAATATAGGGTCCAAGATCTTCTTTGTTTCTTTTTCCGTGTTTCAATTGACCCTATCCAACGTGTTTAACCAACCAACCAACCAACCAACCAACCAACTAACCAACTAATCAATCAATCAATCAATCAATCAATCAATCAATCAATCAATCTGTATGACTGTTTAATCATGACAGTTTATTGAAGGAACAAACTCTCAATTATTCAAGAAAAATTTAAATTTAATATTGTTCATACGTCACTTCTGAAAAAAAAATCCACATGTTCTCTGAAACTACAAGTACAATCGACCTCAAAATTTGCAGTCAGCAGGGCATACATGTACTAAACGTTTATAAAAAAACTTGGTGCAGATATCTCTCAAAGCTTTTCCTAGAGAAAAGAAATGGCAATGCCGTAAAAATCGCTTGCTAGGTCCGTTAATCTCAGTAAAAACCTACAATAAAATGTCCGCTCCGAGTTTGAAATACTAATCTGTGTTACAAACAGGTGCTGAAAAATGTACATTATCAGAAAATAATCAATAAATGTGTTTTAAAGTTACACCGGATCAATTAAATCCAAAACATGCACTACTTGTGAACTGTCATCAAAATGTCAATTTCCTACAATAACAAAAGAAATTACATTGTGTACATTCCATCTCTATAGATGTTGTCTGTTAAACGTCCCCACCTAAAAAGAAATAAAAAGACTATCTTTTCGTTATTATAAACCCGTGTCACGTGATGTGGCGCGCGCGCTGTACCTAAAATAAAAGAAAAACTTTCCAAACTAAACATGAAACGTCTCCGGTAACAATAATATAGACCCCATACAGAAACGAACAAACAAATAAACAAACAAACAAACAAACACCCCCCCCCCCCCCCCCCCCCCAATTCAATTAATTTTACAGGGGGAAAGACCCCCTACAATTGATTTTTTAAAGCAATTGATTTATATTGTAAAAAACCTTTTTAACCATTCTGTTCCGTTAATAAAAAAATAAAAATCTCCCCGAGACCCCCTTTTGCCCCCCCCCCCTTTTTTTTTAACCCTCCACTTACAACTGAATGTAGGTTGTGTGCTATCTATCCTATCAACGTAAAACGAACGACAACTCCAGTTTTTTCAATATTATTAGGTCTTTCCACTTTTCTGTGGAAAGCCTATTGTATTTGTTCTGATTATTATTATTTTTTTTTTTTTCCGCCAAATTTTGTTCTTGCGATAAATGTTTGTTTCGCAATATGTCGCTTAAATATTTCTCATATTGTATCGTATAGTTTATGCGCTTTTAAATTTCACCCTGCTAAGCCAAACCATTTTCTTTGTAAGAGTTATCTCCCTATTCACTGTTTATCATCTGTGTGCATCTCCTTCGTAACAAAAAAAGATATCGACAAAATTCATTTTACAAATTGTTCGTTACATCCTCAGTAATTTTTGGCGTATTTGGATCGAAGCGATTCGAAGAAATTTTATAGGAGTTATCTATCTTTACGGAATAAATTTGTCGGTATGTTTTTTTAACTCATAAACCGTTAACCGTATAACCCTGGAATGTTTTTATTTGAGTCCCCTGATTCCTAACTTAGAAAATTAGGTCAAGGTCAAAAGTCAAGGTCATATTTTAGATTTTCATATGTCTTTGATTTCCCTATAACTCTTGAACGGTTATAGATACAAAAAAATTAAGCAGTGAAAAATGCTTGGTACTTCAAGGGGCAACTTTTTTACATTATGACTATATTGATTTTACCATCATGTAAGGGACATAACTCCCATCGATGGTTTTTAAAAAGCCATTTTTAGGCAAAACTCTTAAACAAAAGGTCCTTGACCCATAGGGTCTTTTGCAATGACCTTGTGGAGCAATGACATTGACGAAGGTTATAAGGTCAAAGGTCAAGGTCATCAAATTATGTGGTTTTGGCACTATTTAAACAGTTTTATGTGTGTTTGAATTTCAACCAACCAACCAACCAACATACCAACCAACCAACCAACCAACCAACCAATCAATCAATCAATCAATCAATCAATCATGATCATGATCAATCAACCAATAATGATCATGATCAATCAATCAATCATGTTTCCGTCTCATGTGTTTCTCATAGGGTTCAACCAACCAACCAACCAACCAACCAGCCAACCAACCAATCAATCAATCAATCAATCAATCAATCAATCAATCAATCAATCATGATCATGATCAACCAATCATGTTTCCGTCTCATGTGTTTAATAAAGGTCCAAGATCTTCTTTGTGTCTTTTTCCGTGTTTCAATTGACCCTATCCAACGTGTTTAACCAACCAACCAAACAACCAACTAATCAATCAATCAATCAATCAATCAATCATGATCATGATCAACCAATCATGTTTCCGTCTCATGTGTTTAATAAAGGTCCAAGATCTTCTTTGTGTCTTTTTCCGTGTTTCAAATGACCCTATCCAACGTGTTTAACCAACCAACCAACCAACCAACCAACCAACCAACTAATCAATCAATCAATCAATCAATCAATCAATCAATCAATCAATCATGATCATGATCAATCAATCATGTTTCCGTCTCATGTGTTTAATATAGGGTCCAAGATCTTCTTTGTTTCTTTTTCCGTGTTTCAATTGACCCTATCCAACGTGTTTAACCAACCAACCAACCAACCAACCAACCAACTAACCAACTAATCAATCAATCAATCAATCAATCAATCAATCAATCAATCAATCTGTATGACTGTTTAATCATGACAGTTTATTGAAGGAACAAACTCTCAATTATTCAAGAAAAATTTAAATTTAATATTGTTCATACGTCACTTCTGAAAAAAAAATCCACATGTTCTCTGAAACTACAAGTACAATCGACCTCAAAATTTGCAGTCAGCAGGGCATACATGTACTAAACGTTTATAAAAAAACTTGGTGCAGATATCTCTCAAAGCTTTTCCTAGAGAAAAGAAATGGCAATGCCGTAAAAATCGCTTGCTAGGTCCGTTAATCTCAGTAAAAACCTACAATAAAATGTCCGCTCCGAGTTTGAAATACTAATCTGTGTTACAAACAGGTGCTGAAAAATGTACATTATCAGAAAATAATCAATAAATGTGTTTTAAAGTTACACCGGATCAATTAAATCCAAAACATGCACTACTTGTGAACTGTCATCAAAATGTCAATTTCCTACAATAACAAAAGAAATTACATTGTGTACATTCCATCTCTATAGATGTTGTCTGTTAAACGTCCCCACCTAAAAAGAAATAAAAAGACTATCTTTTCGTTATTATAAACCCGTGTCACGTGATGTGGCGCGCGCGCTGTACCTAAAATAAAAGAAAAACTTTCCAAACTAAACATGAAACGTCTCCGGTAACAATAATATAGACCCCATACAGAAACGAACAAACAAATAAACAAACAAACAAACAAACACCCCCCCCCCCCCCCCCCCCCCCCAATTCAATTAATTTTACAGGGGGAAAGACCCCCTACAATTGATTTTTTAAAGCAATTGATTTATATTGTAAAAAACCTTTTTAACCATTCTGTTCCGTTAATAAAAAAATAAAAATCTCCCCGAGACCCCCTTTTGCCCCCCCCCCTTTTTTTTTAACCCTCCACTTACAACTGAATGTAGGTTGTGTGCTATCTATCCTATCAACGTAAAACGAACGACAACTCCAGTTTTTTCAATATTATTAGGTCTTTCCACTTTTCTGTGGAAAGCCTATTGTATTTGTTCTGATTATTATTATTTTTTTTTTTTTCCGCCAAATTTTGTTCTTGCGATAAATGTTTGTTTCGCAATATGTCGCTTAAATATTTCTCATATTGTATCGTATAGTTTATGCGCTTTTAAATTTCACCCTGCTAAGCCAAACCATTTTCTTTGTAAGAGTTATCTCCCTATTCACTGTTTATCATCTGTGTGCATCTCCTTCGTAACAAAAAAAGATATCGACAAAATTCATTTTACAAATTGTTCGTTACATCCTCAGTAATTTTTGGCGTATTTGGATCGAAGCGATTCGAAGAAATTTTATAGGAGTTATCTATCTTTACGGAATAAATTTGTCGGTATGTTTTTTTAACTCATAAACCGTTAACCGTATAACCCTGGAATGTTTTTATTTGAGTCCCCTGATTCCTAACTTAGAAAATTAGGTCAAGGTCAAAAGTCAAGGTCATATTTTAGATTTTCATATGTCTTTGATTTCCCTATAACTCTTGAACGGTTATAGATACAAAAAAATTAAGCAGTGAAAAATGCTTGGTACTTCAAGGGGCAACTTTTTTACATTATGACTATATTGATTTTACCATCATGTAAGGGACATAACTCCCATCGATGGTTTTTAAAAAGCCATTTTTAGGCAAAACTCTTAAACAAAAGGTCCTTGACCCATAGGGTCTTTTGCAATGACCTTGTGGAGCAATGACATTGACGAAGGTTATAAGGTCAAAGGTCAAGGTCATCAAATTATGTGGTTTTGGCACTATTTAAACAGTTTTATGTGTGTTTGAATTTCAACCAACCAACCAACCAACATACCAACCAACCAACCAACCAACCAACCAATCAATCAATCAATCAATCAATCAATCATGATCATGATCAATCAACCAATAATGATCATGATCAATCAATCAATCATGTTTCCGTCTCATGTGTTTCTCATAGGGTTCAACCAACCAACCAACCAACCAACCAGCCAACCAACCAATCAATCAATCAATCAATCAATCAATCAATCAATCAATCAATCATGATCATGATCAACCAATCATGTTTCCGTCTCATGTGTTTAATAAAGGTCCAAGATCTTCTTTGTGTCTTTTTCCGTGTTTCAATTGACCCTATCCAACGTGTTTAACCAACCAACCAAACAACCAACTAATCAATCAATCAATCAATCAATCAATCATGATCATGATCAACCAATCATGTTTCCGTCTCATGTGTTTAATAAAGGTCCAAGATCTTCTTTGTGTCTTTTTCCGTGTTTCAAATGACCCTATCCAACGTGTTTAACCAACCAACCAACCAACCAACCAACCAACCAACTAATCAATCAATCAATCAATCAATCAATCAATCAATCAATCAATCATGATCATGATCAATCAATCATGTTTCCGTCTCATGTGTTTAATATAGGGTCCAAGATCTTCTTTGTTTCTTTTTCCGTGTTTCAATTGACCCTATCCAACGTGTTTAACCAACCAACCAACCAACCAACCAACCAACTAACCAACTAATCAATCAATCAATCAATCAATCAATCAATCAATCAATCAATCTGTATGACTGTTTAATCATGACAGTTTATTGAAGGAACAAACTCTCAATTATTCAAGAAAAATTTAAATTTAATATTGTTCATACGTCACTTCTGAAAAAAAAATCCACATGTTCTCTGAAACTACAAGTACAATCGACCTCAAAATTTGCAGTCAGCAGGGCATACATGTACTAAACGTTTATAAAAAAACTTGGTGCAGATATCTCTCAAAGCTTTTCCTAGAGAAAAGAAATGGCAATGCCGTAAAAATCGCTTGCTAGGTCCGTTAATCTCAGTAAAAACCTACAATAAAATGTCCGCTCCGAGTTTGAAATACTAATCTGTGTTACAAACAGGTGCTGAAAAATGTACATTATCAGAAAATAATCAATAAATGTGTTTTAAAGTTACACCGGATCAATTAAATCCAAAACATGCACTACTTGTGAACTGTCATCAAAATGTCAATTTCCTACAATAACAAAAGAAATTACATTGTGTACATTCCATCTCTATAGATGTTGTCTGTTAAACGTCCCCACCTAAAAAGAAATAAAAAGACTATCTTTTCGTTATTATAAACCCGTGTCACGTGATGTGGCGCGCGCGCTGTACCTAAAATAAAAGAAAAACTTTCCAAACTAAACATGAAACGTCTCCGGTAACAATAATATAGACCCCATACAGAAACGAACAAACAAATAAACAAACAAACAAACAAACACCCCCCCCCCCCCCCCCCCCCCCAATTCAATTAATTTTACAGGGGGAAAGACCCCCTACAATTGATTTTTTAAAGCAATTGATTTATATTGTAAAAAACCTTTTTAACCATTCTGTTCCGTTAATAAAAAAATAAAAATCTCCCCGAGACCCCCTTTTGCCCCCCCCCCCTTTTTTTTTAACCCTCCACTTACAACTGAATGTAGGTTGTGTGCTATCTATCCTATCAACGTAAAACGAACGACAACTCCAGTTTTTTCAATATTATTAGGTCTTTCCACTTTTCTGTGGAAAGCCTATTGTATTTGTTCTGATTATTATTATTTTTTTTTTTTTCCGCCAAATTTTGTTCTTGCGATAAATGTTTGTTTCGCAATATGTCGCTTAAATATTTCTCATATTGTATCGTATAGTTTATGCGCTTTTAAATTTCACCCTGCTAAGCCAAACCATTTTCTTTGTAAGAGTTATCTCCCTATTCACTGTTTATCATCTGTGTGCATCTCCTTCGTAACAAAAAAAGATATCGACAAAATTCATTTTACAAATTGTTCGTTACATCCTCAGTAATTTTTGGCGTATTTGGATCGAAGCGATTCGAAGAAATTTTATAGGAGTTATCTATCTTTACGGAATAAATTTGTCGGTATGTTTTTTTAACTCATAAACCGTTAACCGTATAACCCTGGAATGTTTTTATTTGAGTCCCCTGATTCCTAACTTAGAAAATTAGGTCAAGGTCAAAAGTCAAGGTCATATTTTAGATTTTCATATGTCTTTGATTTCCCTATAACTCTTGAACGGTTATAGATACAAAAAAATTAAGCAGTGAAAAATGCTTGGTACTTCAAGGGGCAACTTTTTTACATTATGACTATATTGATTTTACCATCATGTAAGGGACATAACTCCCATCGATGGTTTTTAAAAAGCCATTTTTAGGCAAAACTCTTAAACAAAAGGTCCTTGACCCATAGGGTCTTTTGCAATGACCTTGTGGAGCAATGACATTGACGAAGGTTATAAGGTCAAAGGTCAAGGTCATCAAATTATGTGGTTTTGGCACTATTTAAACAGTTTTATGTGTGTTTGAATTTCAACCAACCAACCAACCAACATACCAACCAACCAACCAACCAACCAACCAATCAATCAATCAATCAATCAATCAATCATGATCATGATCAATCAACCAATAATGATCATGATCAATCAATCAATCATGTTTCCGTCTCATGTGTTTCTCATAGGGTTCAACCAACCAACCAACCAACCAACCAGCCAACCAACCAATCAATCAATCAATCAATCAATCAATCAATCAATCAATCAATCATGATCATGATCAACCAATCATGTTTCCGTCTCATGTGTTTAATAAAGGTCCAAGATCTTCTTTGTGTCTTTTTCCGTGTTTCAATTGACCCTATCCAACGTGTTTAACCAACCAACCAAACAACCAACTAATCAATCAATCAATCAATCAATCAATCATGATCATGATCAACCAATCATGTTTCCGTCTCATGTGTTTAATAAAGGTCCAAGATCTTCTTTGTGTCTTTTTCCGTGTTTCAAATGACCCTATCCAACGTGTTTAACCAACCAACCAACCAACCAACCAACCAACCAACTAATCAATCAATCAATCAATCAATCAATCAATCAATCAATCAATCATGATCATGATCAATCAATCATGTTTCCGTCTCATGTGTTTAATATAGGGTCCAAGATCTTCTTTGTTTCTTTTTCCGTGTTTCAATTGACCCTATCCAACGTGTTTAACCAACCAACCAACCAACCAACCAACCAACTAACCAACTAATCAATCAATCAATCAATCAATCAATCAATCAATCAATCAATCTGTATGACTGTTTAATCATGACAGTTTATTGAAGGAACAAACTCTCAATTATTCAAGAAAAATTTAAATTTAATATTGTTCATACGTCACTTCTGAAAAAAAAATCCACATGTTCTCTGAAACTACAAGTACAATCGACCTCAAAATTTGCAGTCAGCAGGGCATACATGTACTAAACGTTTATAAAAAAACTTGGTGCAGATATCTCTCAAAGCTTTTCCTAGAGAAAAGAAATGGCAATGCCGTAAAAATCGCTTGCTAGGTCCGTTAATCTCAGTAAAAACCTACAATAAAATGTCCGCTCCGAGTTTGAAATACTAATCTGTGTTACAAACAGGTGCTGAAAAATGTACATTATCAGAAAATAATCAATAAATGTGTTTTAAAGTTACACCGGATCAATTAAATCCAAAACATGCACTACTTGTGAACTGTCATCAAAATGTCAATTTCCTACAATAACAAAAGAAATTACATTGTGTACATTCCATCTCTATAGATGTTGTCTGTTAAACGTCCCCACCTAAAAAGAAATAAAAAGACTATCTTTTCGTTATTATAAACCCGTGTCACGTGATGTGGCGCGCGCGCTGTACCTAAAATAAAAGAAAAACTTTCCAAACTAAACATGAAACGTCTCCGGTAACAATAATATAGACCCCATACAGAAACGAACAAACAAATAAACAAACAAACAAACAAACACCCCCCCCCCCCCCCCCCCCCAATTCAATTAATTTTACAGGGGGAAAGACCCCCTACAATTGATTTTTTAAAGCAATTGATTTATATTGTAAAAAACCTTTTTAACCATTCTGTTCCGTTAATAAAAAAATAAAAATCTCCCCGAGACCCCCTTTTGCCCCCCCCCCCCTTTTTTTTTTAACCCTCCACTTACAACTGAATGTAGGTTGTGTGCTATCTATCCTATCAACGTAAAACGAACGACAACTCCAGTTTTTTCAATATTATTAGGTCTTTCCACTTTTCTGTGGAAAGCCTATTGTATTTGTTCTGATTATTATTATTTTTTTTTTTTTCCGCCAAATTTTGTTCTTGCGATAAATGTTTGTTTCGCAATATGTCGCTTAAATATTTCTCATTGTATCGTATAGTTTATGCGCTTTTAAATTTCACCCTGCTAAGCCAAACCATTTTCTTTGTAAGAGTTATCTCCCTATTCACTGTTTATCATCTGTGTGCATCTCCTTCGTAACAAAAAAAGATATCGACAAAATTCATTTTACAAATTGTTCGTTACATCCTCAGTAATTTTTGGCGTATTTGGATCGAAGCGATTCGAAGAAATTTTATAGGAGTTATCTATCTTTACGGAATAAATTTGTCGGTATGTTTTTTTAACTCATAAACCGTTAACCGTATAACCCTGGAATGTTTTTATTTGAGTCCCCTGATTCCTAACTTAGAAAATTAGGTCAAGGTCAAAGGTCAAGGTCATATTTTAGATTTTCATATGTCTTTGATTTCCCTATAACTCTTGAACGGTTATAGATACAAAAAAATTAAGCAGTGAAAAATGCTTGGTACTTCAAGGGGCAACTTTTTTACATTATGACTATATTGATTTTACCATCATGTAAGGGACATAACTCCCATCGATGGTTTTTAAAAAGCCATTTTTAGGCAAAACTCTTAAACAAAAGGTCCTTGACCCATAGGGTCTTTTGCAATGACCTTGTGGAGCAATGACATTGACGAAGGTTATAAGGTCAAAGGTCAAGGTCATCAAATTATGTGGTTTTGGCACTATTTAAACAGTTTTATGTGTGTTTGAATTTCAACCAACCAACCAACCAACATACCAACCAACCAACCAACCAACCAACCAATCAATCAATCAATCAATCAATCAATCAATCATGATCATGATCAATCAACCAATAATGATCATGATCAATCAATCAATCATGTTTCCGTCTCATGTGTTTCTCATAGGGTTCAACCAACCAACCAACCAACCAACCAGCCAACCAACCAATCAATCAATCAATCAATCAATCAATCAATCAATCAATCAATCATGATCATGATCAACCAATCATGTTTCCGTCTCATGTGTTTAATAAAGGTCCAAGATCTTCTTTGTGTCTTTTTCCGTGTTTCAATTGACCCTATCCAACGTGTTTAACCAACCAACCAAACAACCAACTAATCAATCAATCAATCAATCAATCAATCATGATCATGATCAACCAATCATGTTTCCGTCTCATGTGTTTAATAAAGGTCCAAGATCTTCTTTGTGTCTTTTTCCGTGTTTCAAATGACCCTATCCAACGTGTTTAACCAACCAACCAACCAACCAACCAACCAACCAACTAATCAATCAATCAATCAATCAATCAATCAATCAATCAATCATGATCATGATCAATCAATCATGTTTCCGTCTCATGTGTTTAATATAGGGTCCAAGATCTTCTTTGTTTCTTTTTCCGTGTTTCAATTGACCCTATCCAACGTGTTTAACCAACCAACCAACCAACCAACCAACCAACTAACCAACTAATCAATCAATCAATCAATCAATCAATCAATCAATCAATCAATCTGTATGACTGTTTAATCATGACAGTTTATTGAAGGAACAAACTCTCAATTATTCAAGAAAAATTTAAATTTAATATTGTTCATACGTCACTTCTGAAAAAAAAATCCACATGTTCTCTGAAACTACAAGTACAATCGACCTCAAAATTTGCAGTCAGCAGGGCATACATGTACTAAACGTTTATAAAAAAACTTGGTGCAGATATCTCTCAAAGCTTTTCCTAGAGAAAAGAAATGGCAATGCCGTAAAAATCGCTTGCTAGGTCCGTTAATCTCAGTAAAAACCTACAATAAAATGTCCGCTCCGAGTTTGAAATACTAATCTGTGTTACAAACAGGTGCTGAAAAATGTACATTATCAGAAAATAATCAATAAATGTGTTTTAAAGTTACACCGGATCAATTAAATCCAAAACATGCACTACTTGTGAACTGTCATCAAAATGTCAATTTCCTACAATAACAAAAGAAATTACATTGTGTACATTCCATCTCTATAGATGTTGTCTGTTAAACGTCCCCACCTAAAAAGAAATAAAAAGACTATCTTTTCGTTATTATAAACCCGTGTCACGTGATGTGGCGCGCGCGCTGTACCTAAAATAAAAGAAAAACTTTCCAAACTAAACATGAAACGTCTCCGGTAACAATAATATAGACCCCATACAGAAACGAACAAACAAATAAACAAACAAACAAACAAACACCCCCCCCCCCCCCCCCAATTCAATTAATTTTACAGGGGGAAAGACCCCCTACAATTGATTTTTTAAAGCAATTGATTTATATTGTAAAAAACCTTTTTAACCATTCTGTTCCGTTAATAAAAAAATAAAAATCTCCCCGAGACCCCCTTTTGCCCCCCCCCCCTTTTTTTTTTAACCCTCCACTTACAACTGAATGTAGGTTGTGTGCTATCTATCCTATCAACGTAAAACGAACGACAACTCCAGTTTTTTCAATATTATTAGGTCTTTCCACTTTTCTGTGGAAAGCCTATTGTATTTGTTCTGATTATTATTATTTTTTTTTTTTTCCGCCAAATTTTGTTCTTGCGATAAATGTTTGTTTCGCAATATGTCGCTTAAATATTTCTCATATTGTATCGTATAGTTTATGCGCTTTTAAATTTCACCCTGCTAAGCCAAACCATTTTCTTTGTAAGAGTTATCTCCCTATTCACTGTTTATCATCTGTGTGCATCTCCTTCGTAACAAAAAAAGATATCGACAAAATTCATTTTACAAATTGTTCGTTACATCCTCAGTAATTTTTGGCGTATTTGGATCGAAGCGATTCGAAGAAATTTTATAGGAGTTATCTATCTTTACGGAATAAATTTGTCGGTATGTTTTTTTAACTCATAAACCGTTAACCGTATAACCCTGGAATGTTTTTATTTGAGTCCCCTGATTCCTAACTTAGAAAATTAGGTCAAGGTCAAAGGTCAAGGTCATATTTTAGATTTTCATATGTCTTTGATTTCCCTATAACTCTTGAACGGTTATAGATACAAAAAAATTAAGCAGTGAAAAATGCTTGGTACTTCAAGGGGCAACTTTTTTACATTATGACTATATTGATTTTACCATCATGTAAGGGACATAACTCCCATCGATGGTTTTTAAAAAGCCATTTTTAGGCAAAACTCTTAAACAAAAGGTCCTTGACCCATAGGGTCTTTTGCAATGACCTTGTGGAGCAATGACATTGACGAAGGTTATAAGGTCAAAGGTCAAGGTCATCAAATTATGTGGTTTTGGCACTATTTAAACAGTTTTATGTGTGTTTGAATTTCAACCAACCAACCAACCAACATACCAACCAACCAACCAACCAACCAACCAATCAATCAATCAATCAATCAATCAATCAATCATGATCATGATCAATCAACCAATAATGATCATGATCAATCAATCAATCATGTTTCCGTCTCATGTGTTTCTCATAGGGTTCAACCAACCAACCAACCAACCAACCAGCCAACCAACCAATCAATCAATCAATCAATCAATCAATCAATCAATCAATCAATCATGATCATGATCAACCAATCATGTTTCCGTCTCATGTGTTTAATAAAGGTCCAAGATCTTCTTTGTGTCTTTTTCCGTGTTTCAATTGACCCTATCCAACGTGTTTAACCAACCAACCAAACAACCAACTAATCAATCAATCAATCAATCAATCAATCATGATCATGATCAACCAATCATGTTTCCGTCTCATGTGTTTAATAAAGGTCCAAGATCTTCTTTGTGTCTTTTTCCGTGTTTCAAATGACCCTATCCAACGTGTTTAACCAACCAACCAACCAACCAACCAACCAACCAACTAATCAATCAATCAATCAATCAATCAATCAATCAATCAATCAATCATGATCATGATCAATCAATCATGTTTCCGTCTCATGTGTTTAATATAGGGTCCAAGATCTTCTTTGTTTCTTTTTCCGTGTTTCAATTGACCCTATCCAACGTGTTTAACCAACCAACCAACCAACCAACCAACCAACTAACCAACTAATCAATCAATCAATCAATCAATCAATCAATCAATCAATCAATCTGTATGACTGTTTAATCATGACAGTTTATTGAAGGAACAAACTCTCAATTATTCAAGAAAAATTTAAATTTAATATTGTTCATACGTCACTTCTGAAAAAAAAATCCACATGTTCTCTGAAACTACAAGTACAATCGACCTCAAAATTTGCAGTCAGCAGGGCATACATGTACTAAACGTTTATAAAAAAACTTGGTGCAGATATCTCTCAAAGCTTTTCCTAGAGAAAAGAAATGGCAATGCCGTAAAAATCGCTTGCTAGGTCCGTTAATCTCAGTAAAAACCTACAATAAAATGTCCGCTCCGAGTTTGAAATACTAATCTGTGTTACAAACAGGTGCTGAAAAATGTACATTATCAGAAAATAATCAATAAATGTGTTTTAAAGTTACACCGGATCAATTAAATCCAAAACATGCACTACTTGTGAACTGTCATCAAAATGTCAATTTCCTACAATAACAAAAGAAATTACATTGTGTACATTCCATCTCTATAGATGTTGTCTGTTAAACGTCCCCACCTAAAAAGAAATAAAAAGACTATCTTTTCGTTATTATAAACCCGTGTCACGTGATGTGGCGCGCGCGCTGTACCTAAAATAAAAGAAAAACTTTCCAAACTAAACATGAAACGTCTCCGGTAACAATAATATAGACCCCATACAGAAACGAACAAACAAATAAACAAACAAACAAACAAACACCCCCCCCCCCCCCCCCCAATTCAATTAATTTTACAGGGGGAAAGACCCCCTACAATTGATTTTTTAAAGCAATTGATTTATATTGTAAAAAACCTTTTTAACCATTCTGTTCCGTTAATAAAAAAATAAAAATCTCCCCGAGACCCCCTTTTGCCCCCCCCCCCTTTTTTTTTTAACCCTCCACTTACAACTGAATGTAGGTTGTGTGCTATCTATCCTATCAACGTAAAACGAACGACAACTCCAGTTTTTTCAATATTATTAGGTCTTTCCACTTTTCTGTGGAAAGCCTATTGTATTTGTTCTGATTATTATTATTTTTTTTTTTTTCCGCCAAATTTTGTTCTTGCGATAAATGTTTGTTTCGCAATATGTCGCTTAAATATTTCTCATATTGTATCGTATAGTTTATGCGCTTTTAAATTTCACCCTGCTAAGCCAAACCATTTTCTTTGTAAGAGTTATCTCCCTATTCACTGTTTATCATCTGTGTGCATCTCCTTCGTAACAAAAAAAGATATCGACAAAATTCATTTTACAAATTGTTCGTTACATCCTCAGTAATTTTTGGCGTATTTGGATCGAAGCGATTCGAAGAAATTTTATAGGAGTTATCTATCTTTACGGAATAAATTTGTCGGTATGTTTTTTTAACTCATAAACCGTTAACCGTATAACCCTGGAATGTTTTTATTTGAGTCCCCTGATTCCTAACTTAGAAAATTAGGTCAAGGTCAAAGGTCAAGGTCATATTTTAGATTTTCATATGTCTTTGATTTCCCTATAACTCTTGAACGGTTATAGATACAAAAAAATTAAGCAGTGAAAAATGCTTGGTACTTCAAGGGGCAACTTTTTTACATTATGACTATATTGATTTTACCATCATGTAAGGGACATAACTCCCATCGATGGTTTTTAAAAAGCCATTTTTAGGCAAAACTCTTAAACAAAAGGTCCTTGACCCATAGGGTCTTTTGCAATGACCTTGTGGAGCAATGACATTGACGAAGGTTATAAGGTCAAAGGTCAAGGTCATCAAATTATGTGGTTTTGGCACTATTTAAACAGTTTTATGTGTGTTTGAATTTCAACCAACCAACCAACCAACATACCAACCAACCAACCAACCAACCAACCAATCAATCAATCAATCAATCAATCAATCAATCAATCATGATCATGATCAATCAACCAATAATGATCATGATCAATCAATCAATCATGTTTCCGTCTCATGTGTTTCTCATAGGGTTCAACCAACCAACCAACCAACCAACCAGCCAACCAACCAATCAATCAATCAATCAATCAATCAATCAATCAATCAATCAATCATGATCATGATCAACCAATCATGTTTCCGTCTCATGTGTTTAATAAAGGTCCAAGATCTTCTTTGTGTCTTTTTCCGTGTTTCAATTGACCCTATCCAACGTGTTTAACCAACCAACCAAACAACCAACTAATCAATCAATCAATCAATCAATCAATCATGATCATGATCAACCAATCATGTTTCCGTCTCATGTGTTTAATAAAGGTCCAAGATCTTCTTTGTGTCTTTTTCCGTGTTTCAAATGACCCTATCCAACGTGTTTAACCAACCAACCAACCAACCAACCAACCAACCAACTAATCAATCAATCAATCAATCAATCAATCAATCAATCAATCAATCATGATCATGATCAATCAATCATGTTTCCGTCTCATGTGTTTAATATAGGGTCCAAGATCTTCTTTGTTTCTTTTTCCGTGTTTCAATTGACCCTATCCAACGTGTTTAACCAACCAACCAACCAACCAACCAACCAACTAACCAACTAATCAATCAATCAATCAATCAATCAATCAATCAATCAATCAATCTGTATGACTGTTTAATCATGACAGTTTATTGAAGGAACAAACTCTCAATTATTCAAGAAAAATTTAAATTTAATATTGTTCATACGTCACTTCTGAAAAAAAAATCCACATGTTCTCTGAAACTACAAGTACAATCGACCTCAAAATTTGCAGTCAGCAGGGCATACATGTACTAAACGTTTATAAAAAAACTTGGTGCAGATATCTCTCAAAGCTTTTCCTAGAGAAAAGAAATGGCAATGCCGTAAAAATCGCTTGCTAGGTCCGTTAATCTCAGTAAAAACCTACAATAAAATGTCCGCTCCGAGTTTGAAATACTAATCTGTGTTACAAACAGGTGCTGAAAAATGTACATTATCAGAAAATAATCAATAAATGTGTTTTAAAGTTACACCGGATCAATTAAATCCAAAACATGCACTACTTGTGAACTGTCATCAAAATGTCAATTTCCTACAATAACAAAAGAAATTACATTGTGTACATTCCATCTCTATAGATGTTGTCTGTTAAACGTCCCCACCTAAAAAGAAATAAAAAGACTATCTTTTCGTTATTATAAACCCGTGTCACGTGATGTGGCGCGCGCGCTGTACCTAAAATAAAAGAAAAACTTTCCAAACTAAACATGAAACGTCTCCGGTAACAATAATATAGACCCCATACAGAAACGAACAAACAAATAAACAAACAAACAAACAAACACCCCCCCCCCCCCCCCCCAATTCAATTAATTTTACAGGGGGAAAGACCCCCTACAATTGATTTTTTAAAGCAATTGATTTATATTGTAAAAAACCTTTTTAACCATTCTGTTCCGTTAATAAAAAAATAAAAATCTCCCCGAGACCCCCTTTTGCCCCCCCCCCCTTTTTTTTTTAACCCTCCACTTACAACTGAATGTAGGTTGTGTGCTATCTATCCTATCAACGTAAAACGAACGACAACTCCAGTTTTTTCAATATTATTAGGTCTTTCCACTTTTCTGTGGAAAGCCTATTGTATTTGTTCTGATTATTATTATTTTTTTTTTTTTCCGCCAAATTTTGTTCTTGCGATAAATGTTTGTTTCGCAATATGTCGCTTAAATATTTCTCATATTGTATCGTATAGTTTATGCGCTTTTAAATTTCACCCTGCTAAGCCAAACCATTTTCTTTGTAAGAGTTATCTCCCTATTCACTGTTTATCATCTGTGTGCATCTCCTTCGTAACAAAAAAAGATATCGACAAAATTCATTTTACAAATTGTTCGTTACATCCTCAGTAATTTTTGGCGTATTTGGATCGAAGCGATTCGAAGAAATTTTATAGGAGTTATCTATCTTTACGGAATAAATTTGTCGGTATGTTTTTTTAACTCATAAACCGTTAACCGTATAACCCTGGAATGTTTTTATTTGAGTCCCCTGATTCCTAACTTAGAAAATTAGGTCAAGGTCAAAGGTCAAGGTCATATTTTAGATTTTCATATGTCTTTGATTTCCCTATAACTCTTGAACGGTTATAGATACAAAAAAATTAAGCAGTGAAAAATGCTTGGTACTTCAAGGGGCAACTTTTTTACATTATGACTATATTGATTTTACCATCATGTAAGGGACATAACTCCCATCGATGGTTTTTAAAAAGCCATTTTTAGGCAAAACTCTTAAACAAAAGGTCCTTGACCCATAGGGTCTTTTGCAATGACCTTGTGGAGCAATGACATTGACGAAGGTTATAAGGTCAAAGGTCAAGGTCATCAAATTATGTGGTTTTGGCACTATTTAAACAGTTTTATGTGTGTTTGAATTTCAACCAACCAACCAACCAACATACCAACCAACCAACCAACCAACCAACCAATCAATCAATCAATCAATCAATCAATCAATCAATCATGATCATGATCAATCAACCAATAATGATCATGATCAATCAATCAATCATGTTTCCGTCTCATGTGTTTCTCATAGGGTTCAACCAACCAACCAACCAACCAACCAGCCAACCAACCAATCAATCAATCAATCAATCAATCAATCAATCAATCAATCAATCATGATCATGATCAACCAATCATGTTTCCGTCTCATGTGTTTAATAAAGGTCCAAGATCTTCTTTGTGTCTTTTTCCGTGTTTCAATTGACCCTATCCAACGTGTTTAACCAACCAACCAAACAACCAACTAATCAATCAATCAATCAATCAATCAATCATGATCATGATCAACCAATCATGTTTCCGTCTCATGTGTTTAATAAAGGTCCAAGATCTTCTTTGTGTCTTTTTCCGTGTTTCAAATGACCCTATCCAACGTGTTTAACCAACCAACCAACCAACCAACCAACCAACCAACTAATCAATCAATCAATCAATCAATCAATCAATCAATCAATCAATCATGATCATGATCAATCAATCATGTTTCCGTCTCATGTGTTTAATATAGGGTCCAAGATCTTCTTTGTTTCTTTTTCCGTGTTTCAATTGACCCTATCCAACGTGTTTAACCAACCAACCAACCAACCAACCAACCAACTAACCAACTAATCAATCAATCAATCAATCAATCAATCAATCAATCAATCAATCTGTATGACTGTTTAATCATGACAGTTTATTGAAGGAACAAACTCTCAATTATTCAAGAAAAATTTAAATTTAATATTGTTCATACGTCACTTCTGAAAAAAAAATCCACATGTTCTCTGAAACTACAAGTACAATCGACCTCAAAATTTGCAGTCAGCAGGGCATACATGTACTAAACGTTTATAAAAAAACTTGGTGCAGATATCTCTCAAAGCTTTTCCTAGAGAAAAGAAATGGCAATGCCGTAAAAATCGCTTGCTAGGTCCGTTAATCTCAGTAAAAACCTACAATAAAATGTCCGCTCCGAGTTTGAAATACTAATCTGTGTTACAAACAGGTGCTGAAAAATGTACATTATCAGAAAATAATCAATAAATGTGTTTTAAAGTTACACCGGATCAATTAAATCCAAAACATGCACTACTTGTGAACTGTCATCAAAATGTCAATTTCCTACAATAACAAAAGAAATTACATTGTGTACATTCCATCTCTATAGATGTTGTCTGTTAAACGTCCCCACCTAAAAAGAAATAAAAAGACTATCTTTTCGTTATTATAAACCCGTGTCACGTGATGTGGCGCGCGCGCTGTACCTAAAATAAAAGAAAAACTTTCCAAACTAAACATGAAACGTCTCCGGTAACAATAATATAGACCCCATACAGAAACGAACAAACAAATAAACAAACAAACAAACAAACACCCCCCCCCCCCCCCCCAATTCAATTAATTTTACAGGGGGAAAGACCCCCTACAATTGATTTTTTAAAGCAATTGATTTATATTGTAAAAAACCTTTTTAACCATTCTGTTCCGTTAATAAAAAAATAAAAATCTCCCCGAGACCCCCTTTTGCCCCCCCCCCCTTTTTTTTTTAACCCTCCACTTACAACTGAATGTAGGTTGTGTGCTATCTATCCTATCAACGTAAAACGAACGACAACTCCAGTTTTTTCAATATTATTAGGTCTTTCCACTTTTCTGTGGAAAGCCTATTGTATTTGTTCTGATTATTATTATTTTTTTTTTTTTCCGCCAAATTTTGTTCTTGCGATAAATGTTTGTTTCGCAATATGTCGCTTAAATATTTCTCATATTGTATCGTATAGTTTATGCGCTTTTAAATTTCACCCTGCTAAGCCAAACCATTTTCTTTGTAAGAGTTATCTCCCTATTCACTGTTTATCATCTGTGTGCATCTCCTTCGTAACAAAAAAAGATATCGACAAAATTCATTTTACAAATTGTTCGTTACATCCTCAGTAATTTTTGGCGTATTTGGATCGAAGCGATTCGAAGAAATTTTATAGGAGTTATCTATCTTTACGGAATAAATTTGTCGGTATGTTTTTTTAACTCATAAACCGTTAACCGTATAACCCTGGAATGTTTTTATTTGAGTCCCCTGATTCCTAACTTAGAAAATTAGGTCAAGGTCAAAGGTCAAGGTCATATTTTAGATTTTCATATGTCTTTGATTTCCCTATAACTCTTGAACGGTTATAGATACAAAAAAATTAAGCAGTGAAAAATGCTTGGTACTTCAAGGGGCAACTTTTTTACATTATGACTATATTGATTTTACCATCATGTAAGGGACATAACTCCCATCGATGGTTTTTAAAAAGCCATTTTTAGGCAAAACTCTTAAACAAAAGGTCCTTGACCCATAGGGTCTTTTGCAATGACCTTGTGGAGCAATGACATTGACGAAGGTTATAAGGTCAAAGGTCAAGGTCATCAAATTATGTGGTTTTGGCACTATTTAAACAGTTTTATGTGTGTTTGAATTTCAACCAACCAACCAACCAACATACCAACCAACCAACCAACCAACCAACCAATCAATCAATCAATCAATCAATCAATCAATCAATCATGATCATGATCAATCAACCAATAATGATCATGATCAATCAATCAATCATGTTTCCGTCTCATGTGTTTCTCATAGGGTTCAACCAACCAACCAACCAACCAACCAGCCAACCAACCAATCAATCAATCAATCAATCAATCAATCAATCAATCAATCAATCATGATCATGATCAACCAATCATGTTTCCGTCTCATGTGTTTAATAAAGGTCCAAGATCTTCTTTGTGTCTTTTTCCGTGTTTCAATTGACCCTATCCAACGTGTTTAACCAACCAACCAAACAACCAACTAATCAATCAATCAATCAATCAATCAATCATGATCATGATCAACCAATCATGTTTCCGTCTCATGTGTTTAATAAAGGTCCAAGATCTTCTTTGTGTCTTTTTCCGTGTTTCAAATGACCCTATCCAACGTGTTTAACCAACCAACCAACCAACCAACCAACCAACCAACTAATCAATCAATCAATCAATCAATCAATCAATCAATCAATCAATCATGATCATGATCAATCAATCATGTTTCCGTCTCATGTGTTTAATATAGGGTCCAAGATCTTCTTTGTTTCTTTTTCCGTGTTTCAATTGACCCTATCCAACGTGTTTAACCAACCAACCAACCAACCAACCAACCAACTAACCAACTAATCAATCAATCAATCAATCAATCAATCAATCAATCAATCAATCTGTATGACTGTTTAATCATGACAGTTTATTGAAGGAACAAACTCTCAATTATTCAAGAAAAATTTAAATTTAATATTGTTCATACGTCACTTCTGAAAAAAAAATCCACATGTTCTCTGAAACTACAAGTACAATCGACCTCAAAATTTGCAGTCAGCAGGGCATACATGTACTAAACGTTTATAAAAAAACTTGGTGCAGATATCTCTCAAAGCTTTTCCTAGAGAAAAGAAATGGCAATGCCGTAAAAATCGCTTGCTAGGTCCGTTAATCTCAGTAAAAACCTACAATAAAATGTCCGCTCCGAGTTTGAAATACTAATCTGTGTTACAAACAGGTGCTGAAAAATGTACATTATCAGAAAATAATCAATAAATGTGTTTTAAAGTTACACCGGATCAATTAAATCCAAAACATGCACTACTTGTGAACTGTCATCAAAATGTCAATTTCCTACAATAACAAAAGAAATTACATTGTGTACATTCCATCTCTATAGATGTTGTCTGTTAAACGTCCCCACCTAAAAAGAAATAAAAAGACTATCTTTTCGTTATTATAAACCCGTGTCACGTGATGTGGCGCGCGCGCTGTACCTAAAATAAAAGAAAAACTTTCCAAACTAAACATGAAACGTCTCCGGTAACAATAATATAGACCCCATACAGAAACGAACAAACAAATAAACAAACAAACAAACAAACACCCCCCCCCCCCCCAATTCAATTAATTTTACAGGGGGAAAGACCCCCTACAATTGATTTTTTAAAGCAATTGATTTATATTGTAAAAAACCTTTTTAACCATTCTGTTCCGTTAATAAAAAAATAAAAATCTCCCCGAGACCCCCTTTTGCCCCCCCCCCCCTTTTTTTTTTAACCCTCCACTTACAACTGAATGTAGGTTGTGTGCTATCTATCCTATCAACGTAAAACGAACGACAACTCCAGTTTTTTCAATATTATTAGGTCTTTCCACTTTTCTGTGGAAAGCCTATTGTATTTGTTCTGATTATTATTATTTTTTTTTTTTTCCGCCAAATTTTGTTCTTGCGATAAATGTTTGTTTCGCAATATGTCGCTTAAATATTTCTCATATTGTATCGTATAGTTTATGCGCTTTTAAATTTCACCCTGCTAAGCCAAACCATTTTCTTTGTAAGAGTTATCTCCCTATTCACTGTTTATCATCTGTGTGCATCTCCTTCGTAACAAAAAAAGATATCGACAAAATTCATTTTACAAATTGTTCGTTACATCCTCAGTAATTTTTGGCGTATTTGGATCGAAGCGATTCGAAGAAATTTTATAGGAGTTATCTATCTTTACGGAATAAATTTGTCGGTATGTTTTTTTAACTCATAAACCGTTAACCGTATAACCCTGGAATGTTTTTATTTGAGTCCCCTGATTCCTAACTTAGAAAATTAGGTCAAGGTCAAAGGTCAAGGTCATATTTTAGATTTTCATATGTCTTTGATTTCCCTATAACTCTTGAACGGTTATAGATACAAAAAAATTAAGCAGTGAAAAATGCTTGGTACTTCAAGGGGCAACTTTTTTACATTATGACTATATTGATTTTACCATCATGTAAGGGACATAACTCCCATCGATGGTTTTTAAAAAGCCATTTTTAGGCAAAACTCTTAAACAAAAGGTCCTTGACCCATAGGGTCTTTTGCAATGACCTTGTGGAGCAATGACATTGACGAAGGTTATAAGGTCAAAGGTCAAGGTCATCAAATTATGTGGTTTTGGCACTATTTAAACAGTTTTATGTGTGTTTGAATTTCAACCAACCAACCAACCAACATACCAACCAACCAACCAACCAACCAACCAATCAATCAATCAATCAATCAATCAATCAATCATGATCATGATCAATCAACCAATAATGATCATGATCAATCAATCAATCATGTTTCCGTCTCATGTGTTTCTCATAGGGTTCAACCAACCAACCAACCAACCAACCAGCCAACCAACCAATCAATCAATCAATCAATCAATCAATCAATCAATCAATCAATCATGATCATGATCAACCAATCATGTTTCCGTCTCATGTGTTTAATAAAGGTCCAAGATCTTCTTTGTGTCTTTTTCCGTGTTTCAATTGACCCTATCCAACGTGTTTAACCAACCAACCAAACAACCAACTAATCAATCAATCAATCAATCAATCAATCATGATCATGATCAACCAATCATGTTTCCGTCTCATGTGTTTAATAAAGGTCCAAGATCTTCTTTGTGTCTTTTTCCGTGTTTCAAATGACCCTATCCAACGTGTTTAACCAACCAACCAACCAACCAACCAACCAACCAACTAATCAATCAATCAATCAATCAATCAATCAATCAATCAATCAATCATGATCATGATCAATCAATCATGTTTCCGTCTCATGTGTTTAATATAGGGTCCAAGATCTTCTTTGTTTCTTTTTCCGTGTTTCAATTGACCCTATCCAACGTGTTTAACCAACCAACCAACCAACCAACCAACCAACTAACCAACTAATCAATCAATCAATCAATCAATCAATCAATCAATCAATCAATCTGTATGACTGTTTAATCATGACAGTTTATTGAAGGAACAAACTCTCAATTATTCAAGAAAAATTTAAATTTAATATTGTTCATACGTCACTTCTGAAAAAAAAATCCACATGTTCTCTGAAACTACAAGTACAATCGACCTCAAAATTTGCAGTCAGCAGGGCATACATGTACTAAACGTTTATAAAAAAACTTGGTGCAGATATCTCTCAAAGCTTTTCCTAGAGAAAAGAAATGGCAATGCCGTAAAAATCGCTTGCTAGGTCCGTTAATCTCAGTAAAAACCTACAATAAAATGTCCGCTCCGAGTTTGAAATACTAATCTGTGTTACAAACAGGTGCTGAAAAATGTACATTATCAGAAAATAATCAATAAATGTGTTTTAAAGTTACACCGGATCAATTAAATCCAAAACATGCACTACTTGTGAACTGTCATCAAAATGTCAATTTCCTACAATAACAAAAGAAATTACATTGTGTACATTCCATCTCTATAGATGTTGTCTGTTAAACGTCCCCACCTAAAAAGAAATAAAAAGACTATCTTTTCGTTATTATAAACCCGTGTCACGTGATGTGGCGCGCGCGCTGTACCTAAAATAAAAGAAAAACTTTCCAAACTAAACATGAAACGTCTCCGGTAACAATAATATAGACCCCATACAGAAACGAACAAACAAATAAACAAACAAACAAACAAACACCCCCCCCCCCCCCCCCCCCCCAATTCAATTAATTTTACAGGGGGAAAGACCCCCTACAATTGATTTTTTAAAGCAATTGATTTATATTGTAAAAAACCTTTTTAACCATTCTGTTCCGTTAATAAAAAAATAAAAATCTCCCCGAGACCCCCTTTTGCCCCCCCCCCTTTTTTTTTTAACCCTCCACTTACAACTGAATGTAGGTTGTGTGCTATCTATCCTATCAACGTAAAACGAACGACAACTCCAGTTTTTTCAATATTATTAGGTCTTTCCACTTTTCTGTGGAAAGCCTATTGTATTTGTTCTGATTATTAAGTCTTTCCACTTTTCTGTGGAAAGACTTATTGTTTTTCTTCTGATTATTATTATTATTATTATTATTATTATTATTTTTTTTTTCCGCCAACTTTTGTTCTTGCGATAAATGTTTGTTTCGCAATATGTCGCTTAGATATTTCTCATATGGTATCGTATAGTTTATGCGCTTTTAAATTTTACCCTGCTAAGCCGAACCATTTTCTTTGTAAGAGTTATCTCCCTATTCACTGTTTATCATCTGTGTGCATCTCCTTCGTAACAAAATAAGATATCGACAAAATTCTTTTTACAAATTGTTCGTTACATCCTCAGTAATTTTTGGTGCATTTGGATTGAAGCGATTCGATGAAATTTTATAGGAGTTATCTACCTTTACAAAATAAATTTGTCGGTATGTTTATTTAACTCATAAACAGTTAACCGTATAACTCTGGAATGTTTTTATTTGAGTCCACTAGGTCCCAACTTAGAAAAAGAGGTCAAGGTCAAAGGTCAAGGTCAAATTCTCAATTATGACTTTTGCTTGTTTTTGCATTTTCTCCCTCACTTTGAAAGATTCATATAAAAGAACAAGTGCAAAATGTCAGCTTTATTGTAATGAAGATATGCTACATTTAGTCTTATACAATTAAATGGCATCTTATAGGAGTTGGTGCCCCTGAAATGTCTTGATATGAAGTTATTTGATTATAACTTCAATTAAGTTCATTATAAAGACATTTGACCTTATACAAAAGGTTAAGTGACAAATGACCTTGAAAAATGGCTACCGGAAGTGACCTTTAGAAAACCGGAAGTAGCTTTTTTTGCAATTTTTTCACATAAAAGTACTCAGAATCCATATTATTTGTCATATAGATACATGAACAGATTACTGAAGACTAAAAATGACTTCCAACAAACCGGAAGTGGCCAATTATCTCCCATTCTACATACCAAAGTACATAGAAACTACATATTTTTGGAATCAGTGTGAAAGAAGCTATCATATGAGACCGGATGTGACATTCTTTTCACCGGAAGTAGCAAATTATCTCCCTTATATCACTCTAAAACATAATTAAACCATCATTTATCGCATCAGTATGAAGAAACTTCCTTCTTATCCAAATTACTTTGGTGTGGAAAGACTTTCAATTGTTCTCTGAACAATTGGTTTTTAATTATTATTTTTTTTTTTCCGCCAACTTTTGTTCTTGCGATAAATGTTTGTTTCGCAATATGTCGCTTTGATATTTCTCAGATTGTATCGTATAGTTTATGCGCTTTTAAATTTCACCCTGCTAAGCCGAACCATTTTCTTTGTAAGAGTTATCTCCCTATTCACTGTTTATCATCAGAGTGTATCTCCTTCGTAACAAAAAGAGATAGCCACAAAATTCTTTTTACAAATTGTTCGTTACATCCTCAGTAATTTTTGGCGTATTTGGATCGAAGCGATTTGATGAAATTTTATAGGAGTTATCTACCTTTTCAAAATAAATTTGTCGGTATGTTTATTTAACTCATAAACAGTTAATCATATAACCCTGGAATGTTTTTATTTGAGTCCCCTAGGTTCTAACTTAGAAAATGAGGTCAAGGTCAAAGGTCAAGGTCAAGTTCTCAATTGTGATTTTTGCTTGTTTTTGCATTTTCTCCCTCACTTTGAGAGATACATATGAAGGAACAAGTGCAAAATGTCTGCCTAATTGTAATGAAGATATGCTACATTTAGTCTTATACAATTAAATGGCATCTTATAGGAGTTGGTGCCCCTGAAATGTCTTGATATGAGGTTATTTGATTATAACTTCAAGTTAGTTCATTATAAAGACATTTGACCTCATACAAAAGGTTAAGTGACAAATGACCTTACAAAATGGCTACCGGAAGTGACCTTGCGAAAACCGGAAGTAGTTTTTTTTGCAGTTTTTTTCACATAAAAGTACTCAGAATCCATATATTTTGTCATATAGGTACATAAACTGATTACTGAAGACTAAAAATGACTTCCAACAAACCGGAAGTGAACCATTATCACCCATTCTACATACAAAAGTATATAGAAACTATATATTTTTGGAATCAGTGTGAAAGAAGCTATCATTTGAGACCGGATGTGACAATAATTTCACCGGAAGTAGCATATTATCTCCATTATATCACTCAAAAAGATAATTAAACCATCATTATCGCATCAGTATAAAGAAACTACCTTCTTATACAAACTACTTTAGTGTGGAAAGACTTTCAATTGTTCTCTGAACAATTGGTTTTTAATTATTATTTTTTTTTTTTTCCGCCAAATTTTGTTCTTGCGATAAATGTTTGTTTCGCAATATGTCGCTTAAATATTTCTCATATTGTATCGTATAGTTTATGCGCTTTTAAATTTCACCCTGCTAAGCCAAACCATTTTCTTTGTAAGAGTTATCTCCCTATTCACTGTTTATCATCTGTGTGCATCTCCTTCGTAACAAAAAAAGATATCGACAAAATTCATTTTACAAATTGTTCGTTACATCCTCAGTAATTTTTGGCGTATTTGGATCGAAGCGATTCGAAGAAATTTTATAGGAGTTATCTATCTTTACGGAATAAATTTGTCGGTATGTTTTTTTAACTCATAAACCGTTAACCGTATAACCCTGGAATGTTTTTATTTGAGTCCCCTGATTCCTAACTTAGAAAATTAGGTCAAGGTCAAAGGTCAAGGTCATATTTTAGATTTTCATATGTCTTTGATTTCCCTATAACTCTTGAACGGTTATAGATACAAAAAAATTAAGCAGTGAAAAATGCTTGGTACTTCAAGGGGCAACTTTTTTACATTATGACTATATTGATTTTACCATCATGTAAGGGACATAACT
This sequence comes from Mytilus trossulus, assembly GCF_036588685.1. Classification (NCBI taxonomy): domain Eukaryota; kingdom Metazoa; phylum Mollusca; class Bivalvia; order Mytilida; family Mytilidae; genus Mytilus; species Mytilus trossulus. Next base: position 57,704,789 of record NC_086384.1, read on the forward strand.
CCCATCGATGGTTTTTAAAAAGCCATTTTTAGGCAAAACTCTTAAACAAAAGGTCCTTGACCCATAGGGTCTTTTGCAATGACCTTGTGGAGCAATGACATTGACGAAGGTTATAAGGTCAAAGGTCAAGGTCATCAAATTATGTGGTTTTGGCACTATTTAAACAGTTTTATGTGTGTTTGAATTTCAACCAACCAACCAACCAACATACCAACCAACCAACCAACCAACCAACCAATCAATCAATCAATCAATCAATCAATCAATCATGATCATGATCAATCAACCAATAATGATCATGATCAATCAATCAATCATGTTTCCGTCTCATGTGTTTCTCATAGGGTTCAACCAACCAACCAACCAACCAACCAGCCAACCAACCAATCAATCAATCAATCAATCAATCAATCAATCAATCAATCAATCATGATCATGATCAACCAATCATGTTTCCGTCTCATGTGTTTAATAAAGGTCCAAGATCTTCTTTGTGTCTTTTTCCGTGTTTCAATTGACCCTATCCAACGTGTTTAACCAACCAACCAAACAACCAACTAATCAATCAATCAATCAATCAATCAATCATGATCATGATCAACCAATCATGTTTCCGTCTCATGTGTTTAATAAAGGTCCAAGATCTTCTTTGTGTCTTTTTCCGTGTTTCAAATGACCCTATCCAACGTGTTTAACCAACCAACCAACCAACCAACCAACCAACCAACTAATCAATCAATCAATCAATCAATCAATCAATCAATCAATCAATCATGATCATGATCAATCAATCATGTTTCCGTCTCATGTGTTTAATATAGGGTCCAAGATCTTCTTTGTTTCTTTTTCCGTGTTTCAATTGACCCTATCCAACGTGTTTAACCAACCAACCAACCAACCAACCAACCAACTAACCAACTAATCAATCAATCAATCAATCAATCAATCAATCAATCAATCAATCTGTATGACTGTTTAATCATGACAGTTTATTGAAGGAACAAACTCTCAATTATTCAAGAAAAATTTAAATTTAATATTGTTCATACGTCACTTCTGAAAAAAAAATCCACATGTTCTCTGAAACTACAAGTACAATCGACCTCAAAATTTGCAGTCAGCAGGGCATACATGTACTAAACGTTTATAAAAAAACTTGGTGCAGATATCTCTCAAAGCTTTTCCTAGAGAAAAGAAATGGCAATGCCGTAAAAATCGCTTGCTAGGTCCGTTAATCTCAGTAAAAACCTACAATAAAATGTCCGCTCCGAGTTTGAAATACTAATCTGTGTTACAAACAGGTGCTGAAAAATGTACATTATCAGAAAATAATCAATAAATGTGTTTTAAAGTTACACCGGATCAATTAAATCCAAAACATGCACTACTTGTGAACTGTCATCAAAATGTCAATTTCCTACAATAACAAAAGAAATTACATTGTGTACATTCCATCTCTATAGATGTTGTCTGTTAAACGTCCCCACCTAAAAAGAAATAAAAAGACTATCTTTTCGTTATTATAAACCCGTGTCACGTGATGTGGCGCGCGCGCTGTACCTAAAATAAAAGAAAAACTTTCCAAACTAAACATGAAACGTCTCCGGTAACAATAATATAGACCCCATACAGAAACGAACAAACAAATAAACAAACAAACAAACAAACCCCCCCCCCCCCCCCCCCCCCCCAATTCAATTAATTTTACAGGGGGAAAGACCCCCTACAATTGATTTTTTAAAGCAATTGATTTATATTGTAAAAAACCTTTTTAACCATTCTGTTCCGTTAATAAAAAAATAAAAATCTCCCCGAGACCCCCTTTTGCCCCCCCCCCCTTTTTTTTTAACCCTCCACTTACAACTGAATGTAGGTTGTGTGCTATCTATCCTATCAACGTAAAACGAACGACAACTCCAGTTTTTTCAATATTATTAGGTCTTTCCACTTTTCTGTGGAAAGCCTATTGTATTTGTTCTGATTATTATTATTTTTTTTTTTTTCCGCCAAATTTTGTTCTTGCGATAAATGTTTGTTTCGCAATATGTCGCTTAAATATTTCTCATATTGTATCGTATAGTTTATGCGCTTTTAAATTTCACCCTGCTAAGCCAAACCATTTTCTTTGTAAGAGTTATCTCCCTATTCACTGTTTATCATCTGTGTGCATCTCCTTCGTAACAAAAAAAGATATCGACAAAATTCATTTTACAAATTGTTCGTTACATCCTCAGTAATTTTTGGCGTATTTGGATCGAAGCGATTCGAAGAAATTTTATAGGAGTTATCTATCTTTACGGAATAAATTTGTCGGTATGTTTTTTTAACTCATAAACCGTTAACCGTATAACCCTGGAATGTTTTTATTTGAGTCCCCTGATTCCTAACTTAGAAAATTAGGTCAAGGTCAAAGGTCAAGGTCATATTTTAGATTTTCATATGTCTTTGATTTCCCTATAACTCTTGAACGGTTATAGATACAAAAAAAATAAGCAGTGAAAAATGCTTGGTACTTCAAGGGGCAACTTTTTTACATTATGACTATATTGATTTTACCATCATGTAAGGGACATAACTCCCATCGATGGTTTTTAAAAAGCCATTTTTAGGCAAAACTCTTAAACAAAAGGTCCTTGACCCATAGGGTCTTTTGCAATGACCTTGTGTAGCAATGACCTTGACGAAGGTTACAAGGTCAAAGGTCAAGGTCATCAAATTATGTAGTTTTGGCACTATTTAAACAGTTTTATGTGTGTTTGAATTTCAACCAACAAACCAACCAACCAACCAATCAATCAATCAATCAATCATGATCATGATCAATCAACCAATAATGATCATGATCAATCAATCAATCATGTTTCCGTCTCATGTGTTTCTTATAGGGTTCAACCAACCAACCAACCAACCAACCAACCAACCAACCAACCAACCAACCAATCAATCAATCAATCAGTCAATCAATCAATCATGATCATGATCAACCAATCATGTTTCCGTCTCATGTGTTTAATAAAGGGTCCAAGATCTTCTTTGTGTCTTTTTCCGTGTTTCAATTGACCCTATCCAACGTGTTTAACCAACCAACCAACCAACCAACCAACCAACTAATCAATCAATCAATCAATCAATCAATCAATCAATCAATCATGATCATGATCATGATCAATCAATCATGTTTCCGTCTCATGTGTTTAATATAGGGTCCAAGATCTTCTTTGTTTCTTTTTCCGTGTTTCAATTGACCCTATCCAACGTGTTTAACCAACCAACTAATCAATCAATCATGATCATGATCAATCAATCATGATCATGATCAATCAATCATGATCATGATCAATCAATCATGATCATGATCAATCAATCATGTTTCCGTCTCATGTGTTTAATATAGGGTCCAAGATCTTCTTTGTTTCTTTTTCCGTGTTTCAATTGACCCTATCCAACGTGTTTAACCAACCAACCAACCAACCAACCAACCAACCAACTAACCAACTAATCAATCAATCAATCAATCAATCAATCAATCAATCAATCAATCTGTATGACTGTTTAATCATGACAGTTTATTGAAGGAACAAACTCTCAATTATTCAAGAAAAATTTAAATTTAATATTGTTCATACGTCACTTCTGAAAAAAAAATCCACATGTTCTCTGAAACTACAAGTACAATCGACCTCAAAATTTGCAGTCAGCAGGGCATACATGTACTAAACGTTTATAAAAAAACTTGGTGCAGATATCTCTCAAAGCTTTTCCTAGAGAAAAGAAATGGCAATGCCGTAAAAATCGCTTGCTAGGTCCGTTAATCTCAGTAAAAACCTACAATAAAATGTCCGCTCCGAGTTTGAAATACTAATCTGTGTTACAAACAGGTGCTGAAAAATGTACATTATCAGAAAATAATCAATAAATGTGTTTTAAAGTTACACCGGATCAATTAAATCCAAAACATGCACTACTTGTGAACTGTCATCAAAATGTCAATTTCCTACAATAACAAAAGAAATTACATTGTGTACATTCCATCTCTATAGATGTTGTCTGTTAAACGTCCCCACCTAAAAAGAAATAAAAAGACTATCTTTTCGTTATTATAAACCCGTGTCACGTGATGTGGCGCGCGCGCTGTACCTAAAATAAAAGAAAAACTTTCCAAACTAAACATGAAACGTCTCCGGTAACAATAATATAGACCCCATACAGAAACGAACAAACAAATAAACAAACAAACAAACAAACCCCCCCCCCCCCCCCCCCCCAATTCAATTAATTTTACAGGGGGAAAGACCCCCTACATTTGATTTTTTAAAGCAATTGATTTATATTGTAAAAAACCTTTTTAACCATTCTGTTCCGTTAATAAAAAAATAAAAATCTCCCCGAGACCCCCTTTTGCCCCCCCCCTTTTTTTTTTAACCCTCCACTTACAACTGAATGTAGGTTGTGTGCTATCTATCCTATCAACGTAAAACGAACGACAACTCCAGTTTTTTCAATATTATTAGGTCTTTCCACTTTTCTGTGGAAAGCCTATTGTATTTGTTCTGATTATTATTATTTTTTTTTTTTTCCGCCAAATTTTGTTCTTGCGATAAATGTTTGTTTCGCAATATGTCGCTTAAATATTTCTCATATTGTATCGTATAGTTTATGCGCTTTTAAATTTCACCCTGCTAAGCCAAACCATTTTCTTTGTAAGAGTTATCTCCCTATTCACTGTTTATCATCTGTGTGCATCTCCTTCGTAACAAAAAAAGATATCGACAAAATTCATTTTACAAATTGTTCGTTACATCCTCAGTAATTTTTGGCGTATTTGGATCGAAGCGATTCGAAGAAATTTTATAGGAGTTATCTATCTTTACGGAATAAATTTGTCGGTATGTTTTTTTAACTCATAAACCGTTAACCGTATAACCCTGGAATGTTTTTATTTGAGTCCCCTGATTCCTAACTTAGAAAATTAGGTCAAGGTCAAAGGTCAAGGTCATATTTTAGATTTTCATATGTCTTTGATTTCCCTATAACTCTTGAACGGTTATAGATACAAAAAAAATAAGCAGTGAAAAATGCTTGGTACTTCAAGGGGCAACTTTTTTACATTATGACTATATTGATTTTACCATCATGTAAGGGACATAACTCCCATCGATGGTTTTTAAAAAGCCATTTTTAGGCAAAACTCTTAAACAAAAGGTCCTTGACCCATAGGGTCTTTTGCAATGACCTTGTGTAGCAATGACCTTGACGAAGGTTACAAGGTCAAAGGTCAAGGTCATCAAATTATGTAGTTTTGGCACTATTTAAACAGTTTTATGTGTGTTTGAATTTCAACCAACAAACCAACCAACCAACCAATCAATCAATCAATCAATCATGATCATGATCAATCAACCAATAATGATCATGATCAATCAATCAATCATGTTTCCGTCTCATGTGTTTCTTATAGGGTTCAACCAACCAACCAACCAACCAACCAACCAACCAACCAACCAACCAACCAATCAATCAATCAATCAGTCAATCAATCAATCATGATCATGATCAACCAATCATGTTTCCGTCTCATGTGTTTAATAAAGGGTCCAAGATCTTCTTTGTGTCTTTTTCCGTGTTTCAATTGACCCTATCCAACGTGTTTAACCAACCAACCAACCAACCAACCAACCAACTAATCAATCAATCAATCAATCAATCAATCAATCAATCAATCATGATCATGATCATGATCAATCAATCATGTTTCCGTCTCATGTGTTTAATATAGGGTCCAAGATCTTCTTTGTTTCTTTTTCCGTGTTTCAATTGACCCTATCCAACGTGTTTAACCAACCAACTAATCAATCAATCATGATCATGATCAATCAATCATGATCATGATCAATCAATCATGATCATGATCAATCAATCATGATCATGATCAATCAATCATGTTTCCGTCTCATGTGTTTAATATAGGGTCCAAGATCTTCTTTGTTTCTTTTTCCGTGTTTCAATTGACCCTATCCAACGTGTTTAACCAACCAACCAACCAACCAACCAACCAACTAACCAACTAATCAATCAATCAATCAATCAATCAATCAATCAATCAATCAATCTGTATGACTGTTTAATCATGACAGTTTATTGAAGGAACAAACTCTCAATTATTCAAGAAAAATTTAAATTTAATATTGTTCATACGTCACTTCTGAAAAAAAAATCCACATGTTCTCTGAAACTACAAGTACAATCGACCTCAAAATTTGCAGTCAGCAGGGCATACATGTACTAAACGTTTATAAAAAAACTTGGTGCAGATATCTCTCAAAGCTTTTCCTAGAGAAAAGAAATGGCAATGCCGTAAAAATCGCTTGCTAGGTCCGTTAATCTCAGTAAAAACCTACAATAAAATGTCCGCTCCGAGTTTGAAATACTAATCTGTGTTACAAACAGGTGCTGAAAAATGTACATTATCAGAAAATAATCAATAAATGTGTTTTAAAGTTACACCGGATCAATTAAATCCAAAACATGCACTACTTGTGAACTGTCATCAAAATGTCAATTTCCTACAATAACAAAAGAAATTACATTGTGTACATTCCATCTCTATAGATGTTGTCTGTTAAACGTCCCCACCTAAAAAGAAATAAAAAGACTATCTTTTCGTTATTATAAACCCGTGTCACGTGATGTGGCGCGCGCGCTGTACCTAAAATAAAAGAAAAACTTTCCAAACTAAACATGAAACGTCTCCGGTAACAATAATATAGACCCCATACAGAAACGAACAAACAAATAAACAAACAAACAAACAAACCCCCCCCCCCCCCCCCCCCCCAATTCAATTAATTTTACAGGGGGAAAGACCCCCTACAATTGATTTTTTAAAGCAATTGATTTATATTGTAAAAAACCTTTTTAACCATTCTGTTCCGTTAATAAAAAAATAAAAATCTCCCCGAGACCCCCTTTTGCCCCCCCCTTTTTTTTTTAACCCTCCACTTACAACTGAATGTAGGTTGTGTGCTATCTATCCTATCAACGTAAAACGAACGACAACTCCAGTTTTTTCAATATTATTAGGTCTTTCCACTTTTCTGTGGAAAGCCTATTGTATTTGTTCTGATTATTATTATTTTTTTTTTTTTCCGCCAAATTTTGTTCTTGCGATAAATGTTTGTTTCGCAATATGTCGCTTAAATATTTCTCATATTGTATCGTATAGTTTATGCGCTTTTAAATTTCACCCTGCTAAGCCAAACCATTTTCTTTGTAAGAGTTATCTCCCTATTCACTGTTTATCATCTGTGTGCATCTCCTTCGTAACAAAAAAAGATATCGACAAAATTCATTTTACAAATTGTTCGTTACAATCCTCAGTAATTTTTGGCGTATTTGGATCGAAGCGATTCGAAGAAATTTTATAGGAGTTATCTATCTTTACGGAATAAATTTGTCGGTATGTTTTTTTAACTCATAAACCGTTAACCGTATAACCCTGGAATGTTTTTATTTGAGTCCCCTGATTCCTAACTTAGAAAATTAGGTCAAGGTCAAAGGTCAAGGTCATATTTTAGATTTTCATATGTCTTTGATTTCCCTATAACTCTTGAACGGTTATAGATACAAAAAAAATAAGCAGTGAAAAATGCTTGGTACTTCAAGGGGCAACTTTTTTACATTATGACTATATTGATTTTACCATCATGTAAGGGACATAACTCCCATCGATGGTTTTTAAAAAGCCATTTTTAGGCAAAACTCTTAAACAAAAGGTCCTTGACCCATAGGGTCTTTTGCAATGACCTTGTGTAGCAATGACCTTGACGAAGGTTACAAGGTCAAAGGTCAAGGTCATCAAATTATGTAGTTTTGGCACTATTTAAACAGTTTTATGTGTGTTTGAATTTCAACCAACAAACCAACCAACCAACCAATCAATCAATCAATCAATCATGATCATGATCAATCAACCAATAATGATCATGATCAATCAATCAATCATGTTTCCGTCTCATGTGTTTCTTATAGGGTTCAACCAACCAACCAACCAACCAACCAACCAACCAACCAACCAACCAACCAATCAATCAATCAATCAGTCAATCAATCAATCATGATCATGATCAACCAATCATGTTTCCGTCTCATGTGTTTAATAAAGGGTCCAAGATCTTCTTTGTGTCTTTTTCCGTGTTTCAATTGACCCTATCCAACGTGTTTAACCAACCAACCAACCAACCAACCAACCAACTAATCAATCAATCAATCAATCAATCAATCAATCAATCAATCATGATCATGATCATGATCAATCAATCATGTTTCCGTCTCATGTGTTTAATATAGGGTCCAAGATCTTCTTTGTTTCTTTTTCCGTGTTTCAATTGACCCTATCCAACGTGTTTAACCAACCAACTAATCAATCAATCATGATCATGATCAATCAATCATGATCATGATCAATCAATCATGATCATGATCAATCAATCATGATCATGATCAATCAATCATGTTTCCGTCTCATGTGTTTAATATAGGGTCCAAGATCTTCTTTGTTTCTTTTTCCGTGTTTCAATTGACCCTATCCAACGTGTTTAACCAACCAACCAACCAACCAACCAACCAACTAACCAACTAATCAATCAATCAATCAATCAATCAATCAATCAATCAATCAATCTGTATGACTGTTTAATCATGACAGTTTATTGAAGGAACAAACTCTCAATTATTCAAGAAAAATTTAAATTTAATATTGTTCATACGTCACTTCTGAAAAAAAAATCCACATGTTCTCTGAAACTACAAGTACAATCGACCTCAAAATTTGCAGTCAGCAGGGCATACATGTACTAAACGTTTATAAAAAAACTTGGTGCAGATATCTCTCAAAGCTTTTCCTAGAGAAAAGAAATGGCAATGCCGTAAAAATCGCTTGCTAGGTCCGTTAATCTCAGTAAAAACCTACAATAAAATGTCCGCTCCGAGTTTGAAATACTAATCTGTGTTACAAACAGGTGCTGAAAAATGTACATTATCAGAAAATAATCAATAAATGTGTTTTAAAGTTACACCGGATCAATTAAATCCAAAACATGCACTACTTGTGAACTGTCATCAAAATGTCAATTTCCTACAATAACAAAAGAAATTACATTGTGTACATTCCATCTCTATAGATGTTGTCTGTTAAACGTCCCCACCTAAAAAGAAATAAAAAGACTATCTTTTCGTTATTATAAACCCGTGTCACGTGATGTGGCGCGCGCGCTGTACCTAAAATAAAAGAAAAACTTTCCAAACTAAACATGAAACGTCTCCGGTAACAATAATATAGACCCCATACAGAAACGAACAAACAAATAAACAAACAAACAAACAAACACCCCCCCCCCCCCCAATTCAATTAATTTTACAGGGGGAAAGACCCCCTACAATTGATTTTTTAAAGCAATTGATTTATATTGTAAAAAACCTTTTTAACCATTCTGTTCCGTTAATAAAAAAATAAAAATCTCCCCGAGACCCCCTTTTGCCCCCCCCCCCCCCTTTTTTTTTTAACCCTCCACTTACAACTGAATGTAGGTTGTGTGCTATCTATCCTATCAACGTAAAACGAACGACAACTCCAGTTTTTTCAATATTATTAGGTCTTTCCACTTTTCTGTGGAAAGCCTATTGTATTTGTTCTGATTATTATTATTTTTTTTTTTTTCCGCCAAATTTTGTTCTTGCGATAAATGTTTGTTTCGCAATATGTCGCTTAAATATTTCTCATATTGTATCGTATAGTTTATGCGCTTTTAAATTTCACCCTGCTAAGCCAAACCATTTTCTTTGTAAGAGTTATCTCCCTATTCACTGTTTATCATCTGTGTGCATCTCCTTCGTAACAAAAAAAGATATCGACAAAATTCATTTTACAAATTGTTCGTTACATCCTCAGTAATTTTTGGCGTATTTGGATCGAAGCGATTCGAAGAAATTTTATAGGAGTTATCTATCTTTACGGAATAAATTTGTCGGTATGTTTTTTTAACTCATAAACCGTTAACCGTATAACCCTGGAATGTTTTTATTTGAGTCCCCTGATTCCTAACTTAGAAAATTAGGTCAAGGTCAAAGGTCAAGGTCATATTTTAGATTTTCATATGTCTTTGATTTCCCTATAACTCTTGAACGGTTATAGATACAAAAAAAATAAGCAGTGAAAAATGCTTGGTACTTCAAGGGGCAACTTTTTTACATTATGACTATATTGATTTTACCATCATGTAAGGGACATAACTCCCATCGATGGTTTTTAAAAAGCCATTTTTAGGCAAAACTCTTAAACAAAAGGTCCTTGACCCATAGGGTCTTTTGCAATGACCTTGTGTAGCAATGACCTTGACGAAGGTTACAAGGTCAAAGGTCAAGGTCATCAAATTATGTAGTTTTGGCACTATTTAAACAGTTTTATGTGTGTTTGAATTTCAACCAACAAACCAACCAACCAACCAATCAATCAATCAATCAATCATGATCATGATCAATCAACCAATAATGATCATGATCAATCAATCAATCATGTTTCCGTCTCATGTGTTTCTTATAGGGTTCAACCAACCAACCAACCAACCAACCAACCAACCAACCAACCAACAAACCAATCAATCAATCAATCAGTCAATCAATCAATCATGATCATGATCAACCAATCATGTTTCCGTCTCATGTGTTTAATAAAGGGTCCAAGATCTTCTTTGTGTCTTTTTCCGTGTTTCAATTGACCCTATCCAACGTGTTTAACCAACCAACCAACCAACCAACCAACCAACTAATCAATCAATCAATCAATCAATCAATCAATCAATCAATCATGATCATGATCATGATCAATCAATCATGTTTCCGTCTCATGTGTTTAATATAGGGTCCAAGATCTTCTTTGTTTCTTTTTCCGTGTTTCAATTGACCCTATCCAACGTGTTTAACCAACCAACTAATCAATCAATCATGATCATGATCAATCAATCATGATCATGATCAATCAATCATGATCATGATCAATCAATCATGTTTCCGTCTCATGTGTTTAATATAGGGTCCAAGATCTTCTTTGTTTCTTTTTCCGTGTTTCAATTGACCCTATCCAACGTGTTTAACCAACCAACCAACCAACCAACCAACCAACTAACCAACTAATCAATCAATCAATCAATCAATCAATCAATCAATCAATCAATCTGTATGACTGTTTAATCATGACAGTTTATTGAAGGAACAAACTCTCAATTATTCAAGAAAAATTTAAATTTAATATTGTTCATACGTCACTTCTGAAAAAAAAATCCACATGTTCTCTGAAACTACAAGTACAATCGACCTCAAAATTTGCAGTCAGCAGGGCATACATGTACTAAACGTTTATAAAAAAACTTGGTGCAGATATCTCTCAAAGCTTTTCCTAGAGAAAAGAAATGGCAATGCCGTAAAAATCGCTTGCTAGGTCCGTTAATCTCAGTAAAAACCTACAATAAAATGTCCGCTCCGAGTTTGAAATACTAATCTGTGTTACAAACAGGTGCTGAAAAATGTACATTATCAGAAAATAATCAATAAATGTGTTTTAAAGTTACACCGGATCAATTAAATCCAAAACATGCACTACTTGTGAACTGTCATCAAAATGTCAATTTCCTACAATAACAAAAGAAATTACATTGTGTACATTCCATCTCTATAGATGTTGTCTGTTAAACGTCCCCACCTAAAAAGAAATAAAAAGACTATCTTTTCGTTATTATAAACCCGTGTCACGTGATGTGGCGCGCGCGCTGTACCTAAAATAAAAGAAAAACTTTCCAAACTAAACATGAAACGTCTCCGGTAACAATAATATAGACCCCATACAGAAACGAACAAACAAATAAACAAACAAACAAACAAACCCCCCCCCCCCCCCCCCCCAATTCAATTAATTTTACAGGGGGAAAGACCCCCTACAATTGATTTTTTAAAGCAATTGATTTATATTGTAAAAAACCTTTTTAACCATTCTGTTCCGTTAATAAAAAAATAAAAATCTCCCCGAGACCCCCTTTTGCCCCCCCCTTTTTTTTTTAACCCTCCACTTACAACTGAATGTAGGTTGTGTGCTATCTATCCTATCAACGTAAAACGAACGACAACTCCAGTTTTTTCAATATTATTAGGTCTTTCCACTTTTCTGTGGAAAGCCTATTGTATTTGTTCTGATTATTATTATTTTTTTTTTTTTCCGCCAAATTTTGTTCTTGCGATAAATGTTTGTTTCGCAATATGTCGCTTAAATATTTCTCATATTGTATCGTATAGTTTATGCGCTTTTAAATTTCACCCTGCTAAGCCAAACCATTTTCTTTGTAAGAGTTATCTCCCTATTCACTGTTTATCATCTGTGTGCATCTCCTTCGTAACAAAAAAAGATATCGACAAAATTCATTTTACAAATTGTTCGTTACATCCTCAGTAATTTTTGGCGTATTTGGATCGAAGCGATTCGAAGAAATTTTATAGGAGTTATCTATCTTTACGGAATAAATTTGTCGGTATGTTTTTTTAACTCATAAACCGTTAACCGTATAACCCTGGAATGTTTTTATTTGAGTCCCCTGATTCCTAACTTAGAAAATTAGGTCAAGGTCAAAGGTCAAGGTCATATTTTAGATTTTCATATGTCTTTGATTTCCCTATAACTCTTGAACGGTTATAGATACAAAAAAATTAAGCAGTGAAAAATGCTTGGTACTTCAAGGGGCAACTTTTTTACATTATGACTATATTGATTTTACCATCATGTAAGGGACATAACTCCCATCGATGGTTTTTAAAAAGCCATTTTTAGGCAAAACTCTTAAACAAAAGGTCCTTGACCCATAGGGTCTTTTGCAATGACCTTGTGGAGCAATGACATTGACGAAGGTTATAAGGTCAAAGGTCAAGGTCATCAAATTATGTGGTTTTGGCACTATTTAAACAGTTTTATGTGTGTTTGAATTTCAACCAACCAACCAACCAACATACCAACCAACCAACCAACCAACCAACCAATCAATCAATCAATCAATCAATCAATCAATCATGATCATGATCAATCAACCAATAATGATCATGATCAATCAATCAATCATGTTTCCGTCTCATGTGTTTCTCATAGGGTTCAACCAACCAACCAACCAACCAACCAGCCAACCAACCAATCAATCAATCAATCAATCAATCAATCAATCAATCAATCAATCATGATCATGATCAACCAATCATGTTTCCGTCTCATGTGTTTAATAAAGGTCCAAGATCTTCTTTGTGTCTTTTTCCGTGTTTCAATTGACCCTATCCAACGTGTTTAACCAACCAACCAAACAACCAACTAATCAATCAATCAATCAATCAATCAATCATGATCATGATCAACCAATCATGTTTCCGTCTCATCAACCAATCATGTTTCCGTCTCATGTGTTTAATAAAGGTCCAAGATCTTCTTTGTGTCTTTTTCCGTGTTTCAAATGACCCTATCCAACGTGTTTAACCAACCAACCAACCAACCAACCAACCAACTAATCAATCAATCAATCAATCAATCAATCAATCAATCAATAAATCATGATCATGATCAATCAATCATGTTTCCGTCTCATGTGTTTAATATAGGGTCCAAGATCTTCTTTGTTTCTTTTTCCGTGTTTCAATTGACCCTATCCAACGTGTTTAACCAACCAACCAACCAACCAACCAACCAACTAACCAACTAATCAATCAATCAATCAATCAATCAATCAATCAATCAATCTGTATGACTGTTTAATCATGACAGTTTATTGAAGGAACAAACTCTCAATTATTCAAGAAAAATTTAAATTTAATATTGTTCATACGTCACTTCTGAAAAAAAAATCCACATGTTCTCTGAAACTACAAGTACAATCGACCTCAAAATTTGCAGTCAGCAGGGCATACATGTACTAAACGTTTATAAAAAAACTTGGTGCAGATATCTCTCAAAGCTTTTCCTAGAGAAAAGAAATGGCAATGCCGTAAAAATCGCTTGCTAGGTCCGTTAATCTCAGTAAAAACCTACAATAAAATGTCCGCTCCGAGTTTGAAATACTAATCTGTGTTACAAACAGGTGCTGAAAAATGTACATTATCAGAAAATAATCAATAAATGTGTTTTAAAGTTACACCGGATCAATTAAATCCAAAACATGCACTACTTGTGAACTGTCATCAAAATGTCAATTTCCTACAATAACAAAAGAAATTACATTGTGTACATTCCATCTCTATAGATGTTGTCTGTTAAACGTCCCCACCTAAAAAGAAATAAAAAGACTATCTTTTCGTTATTATAAACCCGTGTCACGTGATGTGGCGCGCGCGCTGTACCTAAAATAAAAGAAAAACTTTCCAAACTAAACATGAAACGTCTCCGGTAACAATAATATAGACCCCATACAGAAACGAACAAACAAATAAACAAACAAACAAACAAACACCCCCCCCCCCCCCCCCCCAATTCAATTAATTTTACAGGGGGAAAGACCCCCTACAATTGATTTTTTAAAGCAATTGATTTATATTGTAAAAAACCTTTTTAACCATTCTGTTCCGTTAATAAAAAAATAAAAATCTCCCCGAGACCCCCTTTTGCCCCCCCCCTTTTTTTTTTAACCCTCCACTTACAACTGAATGTAGGTTGTGTGCTATCTATCCTATCAACGTAAAACGAACGACAACTCCAGTTTTTTCAATATTATTAGGTCTTTCCACTTTTCTGTGGAAAGCCTATTGTATTTGTTCTGATTATTATTATTTTTTTTTTTTTCCGCCAAATTTTGTTCTTGCGATAAATGTTTGTTTCGCAATATGTCGCTTAAATATTTCTCATATTGTATCGTATAGTTTATGCGCTTTTAAATTTCACCCTGCTAAGCCAAACCATTTTCTTTGTAAGAGTTATCTCCCTATTCACTGTTTATCATCTGTGTGCATCTCCTTCGTAACAAAAAAAGATATCGACAAAATTCATTTTACAAATTGTTCGTTACATCCTCAGTAATTTTTGGCGTATTTGGATCGAAGCGATTCGAAGAAATTTTATAGGAGTTATCTATCTTTACGGAATAAATTTGTCGGTATGTTTTTTTAACTCATAAACCGTTAACCGTATAACCCTGGAATGTTTTTATTTGAGTCCCCTGATTCCTAACTTAGAAAATTAGGTCAAGGTCAAAGGTCAAGGTCATATTTTAGATTTTCATATGTCTTTGATTTCCCTATAACTCTTGAACGGTTATAGATACAAAAAAATTAAGCAGTGAAAAATGCTTGGTACTTCAAGGGGCAACTTTTTTACATTATGACTATATTGATTTTACCATCATGTAAGGGACATAACTCCCATCGATGGTTTTTAAAAAGCCATTTTTAGGCAAAACTCTTAAACAAAAGGTCCTTGACCCATAGGGTCTTTTGCAATGACCTTGTGGAGCAATGACATTGACGAAGGTTATAAGGTCAAAGGTCAAGGTCATCAAATTATGTGGTTTTGGCACTATTTAAACAGTTTTATGTGTGTTTGAATTTCAACCAACCAACCAACCAACATACCAACCAACCAACCAACCAACCAACCAATCAATCAATCAATCAATCAATCAATCAATCATGATCATGATCAATCAACCAATAATGATCATGATCAATCAATCAATCATGTTTCCGTCTCATGTGTTTCTCATAGGGTTCAACCAACCAACCAACCAACCAACCAGCCAACCAACCAATCAATCAATCAATCAATCAATCAATCAATCAATCAATCAATCATGATCATGATCAACCAATCATGTTTCCGTCTCATGTGTTTAATAAAGGTCCAAGATCTTCTTTGTGTCTTTTTCCGTGTTTCAATTGACCCTATCCAACGTGTTTAACCAACCAACCAAACAACCAACTAATCAATCAATCAATCAATCAATCAATCATGATCATGATCAACCAATCATGTTTCCGTCTCATGTGTTTAATAAAGGTCCAAGATCTTCTTTGTGTCTTTTTCCGTGTTTCAAATGACCCTATCCAACGTGTTTAACCAACCAACCAACCAACCAACCAACCAACCAACTAATCAATCAATCAATCAATCAATCAATCAATCAATCAATAAATCATGATCATGATCAATCAATCATGTTTCCGTCTCATGTGTTTAATATAGGGTCCAAGATCTTCTTTGTTTCTTTTTCCGTGTTTCAATTGACCCTATCCAACGTGTTTAACCAACCAACCAACCAACCAACCAACCAACTAACCAACTAATCAATCAATCAATCAATCAATCAATCAATCAATCAATCTGTATGACTGTTTAATCATGACAGTTTATTGAAGGAACAAACTCTCAATTATTCAAGAAAAATTTAAATTTAATATTGTTCATACGTCACTTCTGAAAAAAAAATCCACATGTTCTCTGAAACTACAAGTACAATCGACCTCAAAATTTGCAGTCAGCAGGGCATACATGTACTAAACGTTTATAAAAAAACTTGGTGCAGATATCTCTCAAAGCTTTTCCTAGAGAAAAGAAATGGCAATGCCGTAAAAATCGCTTGCTAGGTCCGTTAATCTCAGTAAAAACCTACAATAAAATGTCCGCTCCGAGTTTGAAATACTAATCTGTGTTACAAACAGGTGCTGAAAAATGTACATTATCAGAAAATAATCAATAAATGTGTTTTAAAGTTACACCGGATCAATTAAATCCAAAACATGCACTACTTGTGAACTGTCATCAAAATGTCAATTTCCTACAATAACAAAAGAAATTACATTGTGTACATTCCATCTCTATAGATGTTGTCTGTTAAACGTCCCCACCTAAAAAGAAATAAAAAGACTATCTTTTCGTTATTATAAACCCGTGTCACGTGATGTGGCGCGCGCGCTGTACCTAAAATAAAAGAAAAACTTTCCAAACTAAACATGAAACGTCTCCGGTAACAATAATATAGACCCCATACAGAAACGAACAAACAAATAAACAAACAAACAAACAAACACCCCCCCCCCCCCCCAATTCAATTAATTTTACAGGGGGAAAGACCCCCTACAATTGATTTTTTAAAGCAATTGATTTATATTGTAAAAAACCTTTTTAACCATTCTGTTCCGTTAATAAAAAAATAAAAATCTCCCCGAGACCCCCTTTTGCCCCCCCCCCTTTTTTTTTTAACCCTCCACTTACAACTGAATGTAGGTTGTGTGCTATCTATCCTATCAACGTAAAACGAACGACAACTCCAGTTTTTTCAATATTATTAGGTCTTTCCACTTTTCTGTGGAAAGCCTATTGTATTTGTTCTGATTATTATTATTTTTTTTTTTTTCCGCCAAATTTTGTTCTTGCGATAAATGTTTGTTTCGCAATATGTCGCTTAAATATTTCTCATATTGTATCGTATAGTTTATGCGCTTTTAAATTTCACCCTGCTAAGCCAAACCATTTTCTTTGTAAGAGTTATCTCCCTATTCACTGTTTATCATCTGTGTGCATCTCCTTCGTAACAAAAAAAGATATCGACAAAATTCATTTTACAAATTGTTCGTTACATCCTCAGTAATTTTTGGCGTATTTGGATCGAAGCGATTCGAAGAAATTTTATAGGAGTTATCTATCTTTACGGAATAAATTTGTCGGTATGTTTTTTTAACTCATAAACCGTTAACCGTATAACCCTGGAATGTTTTTATTTGAGTCCCCTGATTCCTAACTTAGAAAATTAGGTCAAGGTCAAAGGTCAAGGTCATATTTTAGATTTTCATATGTCTTTGATTTCCCTATAACTCTTGAACGGTTATAGATACAAAAAAATTAAGCAGTGAAAAATGCTTGGTACTTCAAGGGGCAACTTTTTTACATTATGACTATATTGATTTTACCATCATGTAAGGGACATAACTCCCATCGATGGTTTTTAAAAAGCCATTTTTAGGCAAAACTCTTAAACAAAAGGTCCTTGACCCATAGGGTCTTTTGCAATGACCTTGTGGAGCAATGACATTGACGAAGGTTATAAGGTCAAAGGTCAAGGTCATCAAATTATGTGGTTTTGGCACTATTTAAACAGTTTTATGTGTGTTTGAATTTCAACCAACCAACCAACCAACATACCAACCAACCAACCAACCAACCAACCAATCAATCAATCAATCAATCAATCAATCAATCATGATCATGATCAATCAACCAATAATGATCATGATCAATCAATCAATCATGTTTCCGTCTCATGTGTTTCTCATAGGGTTCAACCAACCAACCAACCAACCAACCAGCCAACCAACCAATCAATCAATCAATCAATCAATCAATCAATCAATCAATCAATCATGATCATGATCAACCAATCATGTTTCCGTCTCATGTGTTTAATAAAGGTCCAAGATCTTCTTTGTGTCTTTTTCCGTGTTTCAATTGACCCTATCCAACGTGTTTAACCAACCAACCAAACAACCAACTAATCAATCAATCAATCAATCAATCAATCATGATCATGATCAACCAATCATGTTTCCGTCTCATGTGTTTAATAAAGGTCCAAGATCTTCTTTGTGTCTTTTTCCGTGTTTCAAATGACCCTATCCAACGTGTTTAACCAACCAACCAACCAACCAACCAACCAACCAACTAATCAATCAATCAATCAATCAATCAATCAATCAATCAATAAATCATGATCATGATCAATCAATCATGTTTCCGTCTCATGTGTTTAATATAGGGTCCAAGATCTTCTTTGTTTCTTTTTCCGTGTTTCAATTGACCCTATCCAACGTGTTTAACCAACCAACCAACCAACCAACCAACCAACTAACCAACTAATCAATCAATCAATCAATCAATCAATCAATCAATCAATCTGTATGACTGTTTAATCATGACAGTTTATTGAAGGAACAAACTCTCAATTATTCAAGAAAAATTTAAATTTAATATTGTTCATACGTCACTTCTGAAAAAAAAATCCACATGTTCTCTGAAACTACAAGTACAATCGACCTCAAAATTTGCAGTCAGCAGGGCATACATGTACTAAACGTTTATAAAAAAACTTGGTGCAGATATCTCTCAAAGCTTTTCCTAGAGAAAAGAAATGGCAATGCCGTAAAAATCGCTTGCTAGGTCCGTTAATCTCAGTAAAAACCTACAATAAAATGTCCGCTCCGAGTTTGAAATACTAATCTGTGTTACAAACAGGTGCTGAAAAATGTACATTATCAGAAAATAATCAATAAATGTGTTTTAAAGTTACACCGGATCAATTAAATCCAAAACATGCACTACTTGTGAACTGTCATCAAAATGTCAATTTCCTACAATAACAAAAGAAATTACATTGTGTACATTCCATCTCTATAGATGTTGTCTGTTAAACGTCCCCACCTAAAAAGAAATAAAAAGACTATCTTTTCGTTATTATAAACCCGTGTCACGTGATGTGGCGCGCGCGCTGTACCTAAAATAAAAGAAAAACTTTCCAAACTAAACATGAAACGTCTCCGGTAACAATAATATAGACCCCATACAGAAACGAACAAACAAATAAACAAACAAACAAACAAACACCCCCCCCCCCCCCCAATTCAATTAATTTTACAGGGGGAAAGACCCCCTACAATTGATTTTTTAAAGCAATTGATTTATATTGTAAAAAACCTTTTTAACCATTCTGTTCCGTTAATAAAAAAATAAAAATCTCCCCGAGACCCCCTTTTGCCCCCCCCCCTTTTTTTTTTAACCCTCCACTTACAACTGAATGTAGGTTGTGTGCTATCTATCCTATCAACGTAAAACGAACGACAACTCCAGTTTTTTCAATATTATTAGGTCTTTCCACTTTTCTGTGGAAAGCCTATTGTATTTGTTCTGATTATTATTATTTTTTTTTTTTTCCGCCAAATTTTGTTCTTGCGATAAATGTTTGTTTCGCAATATGTCGCTTAAATATTTCTCATATTGTATCGTATAGTTTATGCGCTTTTAAATTTCACCCTGCTAAGCCAAACCATTTTCTTTGTAAGAGTTATCTCCCTATTCACTGTTTATCATCTGTGTGCATCTCCTTCGTAACAAAAAAAGATATCGACAAAATTCATTTTACAAATTGTTCGTTACATCCTCAGTAATTTTTGGCGTATTTGGATCGAAGCGATTCGAAGAAATTTTATAGGAGTTATCTATCTTTACGGAATAAATTTGTCGGTATGTTTTTTTAACTCATAAACCGTTAACCGTATAACCCTGGAATGTTTTTATTTGAGTCCCCTGATTCCTAACTTAGAAAATTAGGTCAAGGTCAAAGGTCAAGGTCATATTTTAGATTTTCATATGTCTTTGATTTCCCTATAACTCTTGAACGGTTATAGATACAAAAAAATTAAGCAGTGAAAAATGCTTGGTACTTCAAGGGGCAACTTTTTTACATTATGACTATATTGATTTTACCATCATGTAAGGGACATAACTCCCATCGATGGTTTTTAAAAAGCCATTTTTAGGCAAAACTCTTAAACAAAAGGTCCTTGACCCATAGGGTCTTTTGCAATGACCTTGTGGAGCAATGACATTGACGAAGGTTATAAGGTCAAAGGTCAAGGTCATCAAATTATGTGGTTTTGGCACTATTTAAACAGTTTTATGTGTGTTTGAATTTCAACCAACCAACCAACCAACATACCAACCAACCAACCAACCAACCAACCAATCAATCAATCAATCAATCAATCAATCAATCATGATCATGATCAATCAACCAATAATGATCATGATCAATCAATCAATCATGTTTCCGTCTCATGTGTTTCTCATAGGGTTCAACCAACCAACCAACCAACCAACCAGCCAACCAACCAATCAATCAATCAATCAATCAATCAATCAATCAATCAATCAATCATGATCATGATCAACCAATCATGTTTCCGTCTCATGTGTTTAATAAAGGTCCAAGATCTTCTTTGTGTCTTTTTCCGTGTTTCAATTGACCCTATCCAACGTGTTTAACCAACCAACCAAACAACCAA